>NC_037682.1:89339016-89426516 GCF_003255815.1 Theropithecus gelada
AAAAAAAAAAAAAAAAAAAAAAAAAAAAATATATATATATATATATAAATAAATAAATAGACAAGCAAATGACCATGGAGAAAGCACCAGGCCCTATTGGAGACTGAGTAGACAGAATCTATTACACAACTTTACGACATGTCAAATACAGGCCCACGTGAGTGAGTGATTTCTAAAATCTTAAAAGACAGGCTACCATTTATAGGACATATAGACACTAACATAATATTTAAAATAAGAAAGATGTTTGATTTAATTCACATGAAACTATTGTATTCATCCATGGCTGACCTGATACTTTCCAGAACAAATAACGTTATAGAGTCATTGATATGGTGGGTCTTCATAAAATAGTAGTATATAATACAGCATTTATTTTATGGTACTATAATAATATGGTTAATACTAATTATAAGCTCTAAATTTAATCTGCTTAGAATTATATTTCTGAAAATATGATCTTAAGTTACATTTTCTGCTTTTTCAAACTTGTAGTAGTTTCCTATGGAGTAGGAATCAATGATCATGAAAAAGTTTTATACTAATTATATGATGTGGGTTTGATGTGCTATCACATATAACATGTAGCTAGAACAGATGTGTCTGTAGTACTTTTATATATTCCTTTCAGTTAAATGTAAAGTCTTAAGCAGAAATAAAAAGTAGAAAAATTTAAATAGCACTCTTTGAACAATCCAAAATAACAGTAACAATTGTATCTAATCTTTGGTTTTAATGACTTGAATGACTTTTAGGCTTACAAATAAGTAAGTCAAGACTTCATTTCATGTTCAATTCTCATCAACTAAGAACTGAAATAATTCTAGTTGTTAAATTATAGAATTTATTTTAAATAATTTTTATTTTCCAATCAAAGTCATACAAGTTTATGCCACCAGTAAATCTTGGTATCCCCAGAAAAGCCTTCATCATCTGAGTAGAAAATCTTTTCTTTAATGAGCTTAATTGAGCAGACAGTTCTGTCCAATTAAAAATTCTTAGAAGTGACTAAACTCAACATAAAAATAGGTGTTTTTTTTTTTTTTCCCCCAGTCCAAGCACAGCTTGTGGAGGCATGATAAAGCACTCAATGAATATTTGTTTAATGAAAATATAAAAAGAAACATGTAAACAGTTGTCCAGTCATACCTTCAAACACTCTTCTTGTAGCTTTCATAATATCACAGTTTTTTTTTTTTTTCTTTTCCCTCACTGGCTCTCTCAATCCCACTTGAAATACTACGCAATTGTAGCTATTCAAGCACACTATATTTATGTACATTAGTGTAATTGAGTCAATGATATAAATCAGTATTTTTAAAATTGTATTCTACATAACAGTAAGATTTCTCACAAGTGCATTTGGGGGTTCCAAGGAACTGAGACAGAAAACTCTGGACTCTACAACCCTAACATCTCTTAATTTGGCTTACTTTATTTGCGGTTGTGATGTCCTATTTTAGGGTATAATGTATGTATAACTCAAGCCCCTTTTCTAGGTTTAGAACTCACATACGATGTGCCCAGATTAGCAGAAGGTCCCTCTGTCTTTTAGGTTGCATATACTTCCCCAGAACAAAAGCATACTCTCACAAAGACTGCTGCTCAGCACACCCCAGTGTCTGCCACTTCACTAGCACAGGCTGAATAGGCCTCCTTGGCCATTCAAGTAAACTCAGTTCTGAATTCAGGATTTGGCTTTTCTTTCTCTCCTCTTCCTCCTTTTTTGTGCTGCTAGTATGAGGAATGACTCCTAGGAAAAGTACTTTTGTCCTTCCCTGTTGTCTCCATTAGCACTGTGCCAATTCATCCCAACGATTTCCAAACACCAGTTCAGAGAAAAGAACCTTGTAGTCAAAACACCTTTACACTCCAGTTAGTTATGCAAATTTGTCTACCCTCTCAGGCACACATCTCAAGTTTGAAATACCAAAGTTCCCAGTAAGTGATGGAAGAAAACAGAAAGAGTGGGAGAATGGGAAAACATGGAGGAAAGGAGGGATTGCAGGTCCACAATATTAGATGTTCGTGTGTTTAGTTATTATGCTACGTATTGCTTTATTAGGTGGCCATAGTTTTGTTTTATTATAACAAAGTGTTTTCCATTGAAAATTTTGAAAATGAATACTCCAAATTCACTACCATCAAATCTGGTGAGTTTATTCTCACATAATCACAATATCCACTTTAGAGTTATGCTTATTTAACTATATTCAAACTGTTTCATCATTTTTGTACATTCAACTTAAAAAATTATATATCCTCCCTGTAAAACATGGAAAAATATAGATGCATATAGAAAAAGAAAAGAAAAAATGTGTATATACCTACCACCAAAGTAATTAGTAATTTTATAATTTCACCATAAAATTAGGATGCAACTTTTTCACTTATTTTTTATTTCCTTGTTATAAAAAGATTCTTAAATAAAATTAAAAAGTTTTGTATTTTATTCCATGTATAACCAGAGTTTAGTCTGTCTTTCAAATTTGTGATAATCATTCATACTCTCAAATATGTTTGTTTATATGTGATGATTACCTAAAGGCTTAACCCTTGAAGAGGAATTGATAGACAAAATAGTATACCAGACATATAATCTAAGGTTCTTGCTACTTTAGAGATAAGATTTTCTGAAGCCCTCATAAGAGAGTTAACTAAACCTTGGACTTAAAGTATCAGTTTTCTTGATAAACGCAAGAACACAGAATGTGCTTTTTGGGGACTTATATAAAACACCAATTTTCTTAGTAACTCAAAATTTATAAAAGGTACATTTTTGGACCTTGCTCACTCATAATTTATCTGCTTGTAAAGACTAAAACCTGAATCTCTGCTTTGTGCATACCACTTTGGTCAATTTATTTCTAGAATTTCAACTGGTATATAATTTGGGCTAAATTTGCCCAAATTTGCATTTGTAAAAAATGCATTCTTTCCCTTTAATGATCTGCTACAACAATCTTGCTCCCCCAAATCCAAAAACAATTTCAGAAAAAAACCTTTCTGGAGAAAATGCTTAGGACAGAAATTTTATACAATTTTTACTTAGGAATCAAAAATATGAGGAATGCAGACTTTCTAACTTATGGCAGAATGGAAAGTTTGGAATTTAGATTACTGTACCTCCACCTTGAAGAAGAAAGAAGGACATCCACCTTGACAGTTGTCAGTCTAAGTACTTTCCCAAACGTGACATTCACTTTTTTAAATGAACAAAAGTGTTGAAATAGCTCCATCGAGTAATATGCGTATGAGTTTCTGCATTATATCTCACTGAAAAAGAGTCAATACAGATTTAGATTAAATGCTTTCTATGTTAGCAGCTGTCTTTGCTATTAGACACTCTTTGGTTTCCTGAGTCACAGTGAACAGGTTAAAATAATATCTACCAGACTAAAGATCTAAGTCTCCAAACAAGAATAAAATATATAGTAGATGAACAAATCATACAATAACTCAGGCTGCAAATTCAAGAAGCTTGATTTGGCACGCTGGAGTTACATAGTTTTCATAGTGATTTTCAGCTCAGGTTTAAACTTTCAAGGTGCTCTGAGGGAAAAGTACTGCGACACTTGGAATATCTTTTAGCTTAGCTTTCTAAAGGCAGAAGAAAAATATCCTTTCTGCAAAATTATTTTTATCGGATAGTGAATATGCTGTAATTTCCATGATCTTAACAAAAACCCTCATCCGCTATACCACTTCCCTCTTCCAATGGCTGTTCATTTTTTTCTGCTCCCCTTCATAACAAAATTTCTTGAAGTTGCTGTCCCTACACTTTATCTCTGTGTTCTCTCCACCCAGCCTCTTGAAGCATCACAAAGAGGCTTTCACCCACATTGCTCTATTGAAACTTATCTTGCTAAGGTTGCCAAAGGCTTCAACATCACAAAACTCTACGGTCAACTCTTAATTGTCATCACACCTCTCTGTTGGAAGCATTTAGTTGATCTGCATTCCTTCTTGGCTTTCCTCTACATCTGAGTTGTCTGCCTATTGAAATCACTCTTCCTCTGTTCCTTTGCTCATTATTCCTTATCTTCCAACCTAAAAGTGTTGGAGGACTCAGGATCTACCTTTTGGAACTCCTCTCCCTTGGTGACTTCATCCAATCTTATGGTCATATAAATAATTACAATTTCCAAAGATATATACAGTCTGGAATGTTCCCCTGAACCTCAAATTCATGTAATCAACTGCCTAGTCAACAGCCTCTTATATTAGAGGTCTGAAGACATTCCAAAATTGATATCACAAGGACAACTTCTAATCTTCCTCACCATTGCCCAAACCTATTCCTCTCCATATTAGAAAATGGCATGTTGTCCCAGTTGCTCAGATAAGTGTATATATATAAAGAAAAAACCCTGAGAAACATACAAAAAAATCCCTAAAACATTCTTAGTACCATCCATTCTTTGATACCCTACATCCCACTCATTAGCAAATGCCAATTGGTCCAACCACAACTATCATCTTCGGTGTGGAGAAACAGCTTCTGACCCAGTCTTTTGCTTTCACTTTTGTCCCCAGAGAATAGCCAGAGCGATCTTTTAAAAAGCTTGTCAAAAAACAAACAAACGAACAAACAAAAAACCTCGCCAATGCTTCTCATCTCAAAGAAAAAATAATAATAATAAATCCTAAGTTCAGTGCAAATTTCTTCAAGAACTTAGCCTTCCTCTTTTCTATGTCGGTTCTCTGATTTCACCTCTGCCAGTTGCCTCCTGTCTCACTTCACTGGATCCAAACAGATCTCTTTACTGCCTGGAAAAGTTCAGAAATGTTTGTCTATTTTTGTTGTTGTTTGCTACCATATGCCTAGCTGTTGGAATAATGCCTGTGATACAGTTGGTAGTAAATATTTACTGAATTAAAGAATGAAAAAAATGTGATTGAACGAATAGAAAAATAAATCCAATTTCATAATAAATCTCTGCTTTAGTAGTGACAAGTGTCAGGCCTCTGAGTCCGAGCTAAGTCATCATAACCCCTGTGACCTGCACATATACATCCAGAGGGCTTGGAGCAACTGAAGAACCACAAAAGATGATATTCCACCATTATGATTTGTTCCTACCCCACACCAACTAATCAATCGACCTTGTGACATTTCTCCCCACCACCAACGAGTCTCATGATCTCCCACCCTACGTCTTGTGACCCCTGCCCCTGCCCACAAGACATAGCTACCTTTAAATGTAATTTTCCACTACCTACCCAAATTCTATAAAACTGCCCCACCCCTATCTCTCTTTGCTGACTGCCTTTTTGGACTCAGCCCACTTGTACCCAAGTGAAATAAACATCCTTATTGCTCACACAAAGCCTGTTGGTGGACTCTCTTCACATGGATGTGCGTGATAGCAAGATTTTTTCTGATATAGATAACATAAATTTCCTAAAAAAGAGTTATGTCTTTAAATCTAAATAGAGGAAAATGCCAACATCATTTACATAACAATTTAAAAGCTAGATTTTGTCTTATTTAACCTAAATAGCTATGGCTATCTGTGTAATTCTAAGAAAATGATTGTTCTAGTTGTCTGCATATTTCAAACACTATGCTGAAAAAAAAGATAACATAGAAACACTTGTTTAAATTACCCACCTTGTATGTACAGACTATCAAAGACTATTTTGGCTAAACCATCCTAATTTGCATGTTCTATCAATCCAAGTATAATGGCTAAACTAGGGGAATTGTGCTCCACTGGATTTAAGTTGCTTAGATCAAACTCATTGTGGTCCACAACATGTAATGAGATTTTGAGGCTAAAATGGGGCTAATTTGTATATTACAAAAAAAAATTAAAATGTATAATTTCAGTGAATACTTATATTTTTTATTTTCAATTTAAATTTTTTTCCATTGTCGCAAACAACAAAATTCTCATATTGTAGTAGTTTATTCCTTCAGTAGGAAGACTTGTAGGTAAACACAACTTTCCATGGGAATAAAGGAAAAGCATTCTCATATTTTCTCATATAAACAATAGAATGGTGTGGTAGACAAGAGAGTTTGATTTAGTTTTAACACATTTCTCTGCTGATTATGCTAAGCCAAGTCAAATAGTGAGTGAAGCTAACCCAAGGGTAGTCCAATACCCTTCTTCTGGTAGCCCCAAGAAGCCAAAAGTGCCTAGATAAAACATTCCAATATAGAGCCCTCTGTTAGGTCTACTTTTCCTATCCCAGTGTTTTATGACACAGAAAATAACGACTGTAACATTCCCTAAGGCCCTTTAACAAAGTAAACATGGTTTACCCACATGGCTCTTAAGATTCTGCCCTTCCTAACTCACCTACCATCTCTGATCACCTTCAGAAGCCATTTTCAGTTAGCATTTAACCCGTTTGGCCAATATCAAAAATTACCATAGACAGTTATGGCTTAGTATCTTTGTTATATGATCAATTATAGAGATTATACATTTCAAAATGAGGCAGTATTGATTGTTGCTGGCAAGTTATTTCTGTAAACGTGTGCACGTGTGTGTGTGTGTTTGTATCAATCTCAAGATTTTACCTTTTTGATATCAAATGAAGTTTGGGGGCTTATGGTAAACTGATTTACAGAGTTGTAAGTAAAAACATTGAATAATTTATTCAATTATGACCAGGATTTTTTTTTAACTTTTATTTATAAAAAGTCAGTAATAATATCTACTTTATAAGGTTGTTATAATTAAAACCAGCCCAATTGCCTCATAGAACTGATGTTTATGAGTTTTTTTTTTTTTTTTAATAAAAATAGCAGTTGACCCTCCCAATCTTAAAACTTGAGAAAGTTACATTTTGTCTAATCTGAGTTTCTTTCTCAGGAAGCCACCCATTAGGCTTCCCAGATAGTACCAAGGAACTGAAACTTCCAGACCATGGCATCTGGACAAAGAGAGGCCAGACTCCTCACCTGCCATGACTGCCTATGCCACCACCTGCTTCTTGTTGACCAACTCTTCTTCCTTACTTCTCCCTAATTCCTGTTTTCCCACACAATTACATTTCTTGTTGCTATATAAACCTCTAATTTTAGTCAGTTGAGAAGATGGATTTGAGGCTGATCTGCCATCTTTTCAACTCTAGCACCGGAATAAAGTCTTTTTCTCTGGCAATACTCATTGCTTCAATGATTGGCTTTCTATATGTTACCACTGGCATTGTGGTAATATAATGTTCAAAAGGTTATACATATTTACTTACATACACAGTACCTGGTACACTGTAGAAACTAAAATATCATATCTTTTAGGTGTAGTAACCATGAGTGAGCAGATCATAATTTCAATTATAAGAGCAGCTATAATTAAAGAACAGTTGTCCACTCACTGCATACCAAAATAAACGGGCCCAATGTAAACATAATTGGTATCCTTCTACAACACACAAATATACTAAAATAATTGCCATCAATGTATGGAAACTTTCTATTAATTAGGGTAGACTGTTCACCATAACTAACGAGTGCCTTGTTTTATAAACTATACTAGGTAGTAAATGTTTCCACATATGTTTATCATGGTTTTAGATACTGAGATTTTGCTACACAGTATAAAACATTTTAAGTTAAAAGTCTGGTAAATATGTTATTATTCAGAAGCAAACGATGGCTGATTATGTTCAGGAAATTCTCAGGGACATTAACCATCAATCAGGGCATAAAGCTAATGCTTGATATTAGAGGGCTGATCTCAACAAATTAGCCGATGATCCAGACTATCTTTAGTAATAATTAATACAGGGTTTAATAAGATGTATGACTCAGAAAATAAGCAAATTGGAATGTTAACACCATGGAAACTGCAATCTTATTTGAAACACGTTCATAATTTAAACAAGCAATATATGTTTCTCCCTCTTATGGCATATTGCTAGCTTCTGTGTAAGTGTAACTACAATTTATTTCAGACTGAGACATACATTCTCACTTTTCCCTAGCTTTTTGTCCTTTTCTTCTTCTTTTTTTTGTTAAGTGTACATATTCTCTACTCATGTGGCACAAATCAGAACTGACATCATTGATCTCCTGATAACAGCCTTCTCTGGGCCTGAATTATTTGTCCTAACTTTACTTAACAGAAAAAAAAGGAGAAGAGAATGCCTCACAGCCCCCATTTTTACTTCATTGTGGATAGGCTCACTTTCTGTCTTTTGGATTCTGTTCATTTGCATTCTCCCAGCAGTTCCTTGAGATGTCAGGGATTGCTTAAAATGCACAGAACAGAGACTTTGCTTCTGGCCACTCTTGCACATTCAAAACAAAGTATAAACACTATCCATTTTAAACTTGAGGAAAGAGCTAAGCTTTTCCAATGCCTTGGAGTCATAAAGAAAGAAAATAAGTGTTCCCTCGTGAGATTCTTACTCTGTTTGTAGATGTCTTACTTCATTTTTAAAGGAGATAAACCTGGATTGAATCAGCAGTAAAATTTAGATGTCCTTTAGTTGGTTCACCCTTAACCATAAAGAATTGACACACCAGGCTTGGTTAGTGTGTTTTGATCACTGACCATTTTTAGCATATTGTACTAAGTTGTAAAATGTGAAAGTATGTATATGGGAAAAAAATGTTTCTAGCATGATTGTTTTAAGAGTTGTATGCTATATGTATGGAAATAACATGTAAGGAAAACATTATATTCAATTTAGTGTTCATGATTAGATATCCATTTTAGCTGGGACCAAATTTTAAAAATGATTAACATTACAAGGACATTCTACTATATTTTATGCTGAGAACAAAGATGCATTTTTGTTTCTTGACAGACCAGTCTTAGAGATCAAGGAAATAGTTTTAACTTTCCTTTTCATTCCATTCAATTAGTGTCACATTATACAGCAGTCCCTCCTTATCCTCAAGGGATAGGTCCCAAGACCCTCAGTGGATGCCTGAAACCTCAGATCTTACCAAACCCTATAAATTCTATGTATTTGTCTATATATGTATGGTGAAATTTAATTTATAAATTAGGCACTGAAATAGATTAACAATAACCAACAATAAAACAGAACAATTATAACATACAATAAGAAAAATTATGTGAATGTGCCTCCCTTTCTCAAAATATCTTATTGTACTCACCTATTTTTGGACCATATTTGACAGCAGGTAATTGAAATTAATAAAAGCAAAACTGCAGATAAGGGGGACTACCATATAGGATAATGCTCAAAGTAGGTTCTTATTGAATGAATTAATGAATATATGAATAGGAAGCAAACCGTATCAAATAAGCTATGTCATTTGCAATTAATAAGTCATTAGCAATAATAGTATTGTTAATTACAAGCATTATGTCACAAGTCATGTTTAATTATTTTCCACTTCATATGTGGTATATGTCTGAGGTGTCATTGTTCCTCAATAATGAAGAAATATACCTTTAAATACATTGCCTAGGATAATTTGACAATATAAGAAAACAGAAAATTGGATTCTCACCTTATTCCATACACAAAAATAAATTCCTGATCCATTTAAAACATTCATGTAAACTCCAAAACTATAGAGATTTTAAATATACTATGCCTGAGTGTGGTGGCTCCTGCTTGTAACCTCAGCACTTTGGGAAGCCAAGGCAAGAGTATTGCTTGAGCCCAGGAGTTCTAGACCAACGTGGACAACATAGTGAAACTACTACCTCTACAAAATACAAAAAGATTAGGCAGGTGTGGTAGCGCATGTCCGTAATCTCAGCTACTTAATGAGGCTAAGGTAAGAGGATTACTTAAGCCCAGAAGGGCAAGGTTGCAGTGAGCCATGACTGTTTCACTGCACTCCAGCTTTGGGAACAGAGTGAGATCCCACCATTTATTCATTCATTTCTTTGAGTAAAGGAAGTTTTCTTAAAACGCAGAAAATGCTAACTCCATTTAAAATCCCTATTAATTTAAAGACATTTTAAAGAAAGAAAAGAATCAACACAAGAATGAAAGATATTAGTACATATTACTGACCAAAAAAGTTCAGAGGCCGGGCGTGGTGGCTCACGCCTGTAATCCCAGCACTTTGGGAGGCCGGGGCGGGTGGCTCATGAGGTCAGGAAATCAAGACCATCCTGGCTAACATGGTGAAACCCCGTCTCTACCGAAAATACAAAAAATTAGCTGGGCGTGGTGGCGGGCGCCTGTAGCCCCAGCTACTCGGGAGGCTGAGGCAGGAGAATCGTGTGAACTCGGGAGGCGGAGCTTGCAGTGAGCCAAGATCACGCCGCTGCACTCCAGCCTGGGCGACTGAGCGAGGCTCCGTCTCAAAAAAACAAAACAAAACAAAAAAAACTTCAGAATATGTTAAAAATTTCCGCATATCAGAAAAATTCAGAAAAACCAATAAAAAACGTAAGATAAGATACTTTTATAGATATTTTATGACTAGAACATATATAAAACAATCATAAATACCCATGTAATGACTAAAAATCACAAATACATATGTGATATTAGAAAAAATAGAAAACTGTAACATTAAATATAACTGATGATGCAGAACCCTTTTGCACTCCCGGAAAGGGTGTAAATTGGAAGAGTTTAGCTTCATCTAATAAAGTTGAACGCATACGTCTCTTACAACCTACAGAAATTCATGTACATCCACCCCAAAAATCATATCCAACGGTACGTGTGGCGGAATATTTTTTAATAGTGCGAAACAGAATATCCAAATTGGTGATTTAAAATAGCATGGCTGAACACATTGCTGCATATTTTTCCAATGAATTCTCAATGAGAAATATAAATAAATAATACAATAAAACTTTGATGACTCTTCAACATAATGTGAATTAAACAAATCGAAAAGATATGCACACAGTATGATTCCAATTATATACAGATTACAATAGAGAAAATTATATTGTTTAGGGTTGTATTAAGAATGTAATTTATTATGAAAGCTAGGAAATGTTTATCACAAAAGTCAGTACTGTAACTAGAATTAAATAATCAGCAATGGCAAGAAAGGAAAGGAAGATAGGCTTAGAGGGAAGCTAAAGGTTAGGTTGCCTCTGTCTGGGGTATTTATTTCAACAACATAGGACATTTCAATTAAATATTTAACATAGTTCTTTGTTCAAAATAGGAACTAGATACTTAATACGAAGAGATCAGTTAAAGAACATGAAAACTGGTAAAGATAGAGAAACAAATAACAAGTAAAAGAGAGTCTTTCAAGATAAATTTTTATAAGAACTACAGAGAATTATGTTTAAGGGAGGAAATTATTAGCATTAGTAGAAGGAAATTCACCAACCCACTTTAGTCATATATAAATATATTAAACAAACAGAAAAATGACAGATCACCTACTCTGAGGATTTGGATTAGGAAGCCAGAAAGAAGATGGGTGTGAAACATTTTGGATGTAGAAATAATGGGGATTTGGTGGTGATTTGATACACAGCAGGAAAGAAGGTGGTGGCAAGGATGATGCTTTGACTCTCTCTGGACCTCCCAATGATTGCAGGCTACTAACGGAGACAGAAATGTCAGGGAAGAGCAGATTTGGATAAAGAATGAGGGAGGAGGGAGAGTTAAAAAAGTCAGACAAAGGTTTATGTGGAATGCCTGCAAAATTTGAAAAAATACAGGCATCAATGGTGCTGCTATATAATTGTGTCTGGAGTTTGTGTGTGTGTGTGTGTGTGTGTGTGTGTGTGTGTGTGTTTGTTTTTGAGACAGAGTCTCACTCTGTCACCCAGGCTGGAGTGCAGTGGCACAATCTTGGCTCACTGCAACCTCTGCCTCCAGGGTTCAAGCAATTCACCTGCCTCAGCCTCCTGAGTAGCTGGGACTACAGGTGTGCACCACTGTGCCCAGCTAATTTTTGTATTTTTTTTAGTAGAGATGGGGTTTCATCATGTTTATCAGGCTGGTCTGAAACTCCTGACCTCATGATCTACCCATCTCAGCCTCCCAAAGTGCTGGAGTTCTTAACAGAATAGCCTGGAAATATACATTGGAGGATTATCAATGTAGAAATGATATTCAAAATCATAAGGATAAGATAATTGAGGGAAAGAGTTTACAGTTTGTCATGAGAAGACCCAAAGGTCAAGTTCTGACGAAATTCTGTATTTAGAAATGAGATTAAGGAGGAAGTTTTTCCAATGGAGACAAAGAGATGAAAACAAGAAAAGTGATTTCACTGAATAAAAATAATGTTTCAAGAAGGAGAGAATAAGGGTAGTTGCCTGAAGACTTGAGTATTTGGTATCTAAATTGTTACCAAAATGACAAGTGGGATTTGGAATGGCAGGTGTGATAGTGAACGGCATCCTCCGCTAAGGAAACCCTGAGAAGAGAGAGAGAAGCGAATAAGCATGCCACCTGCCTCACAGATATTTGCTTGATTTTATATGGATGTTAGCTGAACTACAGGGAGGCATGTTACATGTTTGAGGTGAGAAAAGCAGTAAAAAGACATATTTTGCATATTTAATTACTTTATTGTTTTTCTTCTACTTTTGTAACTACATGACTAGGAGAGAAGAGAGTCATAAATGTTAGTATAGAAGAAAGGAAGTTGTTATAAGAGATAACAAATTCTGGATGATACTGTACTGTAATCTCTGTGCATTCAAGATGAAGCTTAATGGATCTCAGGACCCAGGCATTGTAAGGACAAATTACTTCCAAGTGCAAAATAAATACCGATTGAGTGACTGATCAATCTCCATCTTTCCAACTTATTAGAGGCTGGCTCAATGATGCTCGGATTTTCTCTAAGAGTTTCACAATCTATTTGAATAGACACAGGAACAGGGAAGTCTCTACTGATAAAATTTTCAGTAGTAATTACTTATTTGAAACAAATTTTCCACTTGGCTATAAAGAAAAATGTTCATAATATTTTAGGCTATACCTAAAATCCTCAAATCATGTTGGTCAACTCCAGATCCAAATTGCTTCCCAAAATGTTCATATTAAAATACATTTGTGATTTATCTTTATTTTCCAGTTATTTTTTATAGTTTAAAAGATTTCCAACACTCAAAAATAGTGACAAGAAAAGCGTTTAGGAGTCACAGTACTGTGTAAAACATTGCCTTGTTTTTATGAAAATGTATTGGCAAAATTTCTCATTTATTACTCTCTGTACATTTATACAAGGCACAAATAGTGTGGTTTGAGGATTAAATATTTGCCAGCTAGCTAGCAAATGATCGATAATGTTTCTGTCATTTTGGAAATTACTCAAGAATTATTACATTTATTGACAGAATTATTACATTATTACACATAAGAATTATTACATTTATTGCTCTATGAATTTGCCAAACTATTTTCCTCAGTGCTTTGTACTGTAACCCTACATAGTTTTAAAGATTATAAGCCTTGGCTCGATTTTTGTGGCAGGATACTAGAGAATACCCATTAGATAATGTACCAGTTTTTTATTTAATTTGGTTAACTATAGATAAAGTCTTAATATAGGAGGTATTTCCTTCTGTAAGCAAAATTCTATGTGCATTAAACTTTCCCTTGATTCATATTTCATCTGTTGACTCTAAAGTCAGAAAAGCTAAAAGCAGTAGCTGTTTCTAGTACCCAGTAGGTGGTGCTTTCAACCAGAGTTTGACAGTCCTGGCTCTGCTTCCACTCTGTATTAATAACTGTCCAAAGATGCACTGGAAACCAATTTGAATTGAAAAAACTGACTTGCCTTTTCATGTTAAATCTTCAAGTACATCAATGATGAGTAAATACTACTAGCTTAAAAATGGTAATGTCTTACTATATACTTTTAAAAATAAGTAAAATGCAAAACATGACTACAACCATAAAAATAACATTCCTCTTTTCTTGTTTCTGTATTTTAACTTTTATTTCTTTTGCAGAACCAACAAAGCTACCAATCAGGAAGACAGATTCTTTCTCATGGTGTTTACCTGTTCCTGATACATTTGTCAAATTTTTCTTCAGAAAAGTAGCTTCTTGGTTATGTGAAAAAAAAAAAAAAAAAAAAAAAAGCGTAGAAATCTCCATCTACGTCCCATTCTTAGTGGGAAATATGTTCACTTTGCAAAGTTTTGTGAACCTCTGATAATGACGAAAAGTCAAGTGGCATTTTCAACATAAACTCTCCTAATGTATGCTTTTGATCTACGGGTAAACTGTACTTGCTGAGAGCCAAAGGCTGCCTCTGCTAGTGAATCAAATCTCCCACTCTAATCACTTTTCCTTATGTTATTATGTATTTAAAACTCCTTTGTGTGGTAGAGAGGACAGGAAGGAGATGGTTGGGTTCAAATAATTTTGTATTGTGAGATCCACATATAGTTTAAATCAGAATAACTAGGGTGAAACAATGAGTAGCTTGGATTAACATTTGCTCTCTAGCCTCCTCTATCTCTGATTACTACTGGGGAAGACAATTATGGTTTAAACTCTTACTTGTTTATTACATTCTGATAATATTGATGCTTAAAATGTTCCTGCAAATTTGAAGCTTACTGATGATACATATATTCATGGGCTGCCCAGTAATTCTCAAACTTAGCTCTGCCTGAAAAAGACCTGTGCTTTCTTCCCAACACCTCTGAATCCAAATTGAAAAACTGTGAAGCTGCAAACTTAGAATTCTTATTCAAGAGGTCTGATATGGAGCCAGATTCACAGGTAACTTTGAGAACAGTATATGACACTTCCATCAATACCATTTTTTCACAAATATTTTCAACTAACAGATTTACAAAATACGAATAGAACAACATAGTCCTCTCAAAAACATAGTCCTCTCAAATTCAGATGCTTTCTGGGAAGCATCTGAAACATACAATCTCCCTATATTTCTTCACTTGTTCAAGCAGAGGGAATGCCAGCATCCTGCTCCCCAAGTTATCAAAGTTTAAATATGTTCAACTTATTCTATTTTTGTCTTTAAATGAATACTGTCTATACTATTTGTGCATTATTCACTAGAAATGTGGTTGTTAGATGAATAATGAGAGGAGTTTCATAGACTTAGTGAAGACTTTTGCCTTGCAAACTTGTATGTCTAAGTCACAGGATGTACATATGCTGCATCTCTTTATTTCTGCCTTGTCTTTTGTCATCCTTGCCACAAACTTCTTTCTGGCTGCATATCAAATCATTATCAAATCCCCACTATTTCTACATCCAAAATGTTGCAAACTTGTCTTCAAGTTTAGTCTTTTTATCTTTGAAGCTCAATGAAATGTTTTCTTGTGTACTTGCATGTCTGAGCATAGTGATATCAACCACATTTCTTTACAAAATATTAAGAAGTTGAATTAACATGAATTACTACATAGCATACACATACTGAATAATAATTTTTATGTTGTTTACTTGATTGTAAAACTTCCCGGGCTTATCCAAAATTAAATTTCACATATGACTATTGAGGAAAAGATAAAGACTAAAATAAAATGTGACAAGCAACACAAAATACAAAGCGAATATTCTGTTCCATGTCTGCAGCTTTATCTCTATGTTTCCAAATAACTTCTAAAAACTATTTCCTTTGAGTTTTTGAAGGGTTTTGTGGGGCCCCAACTAATGGTGCCTTTTTTTGCCCCAAAATGGCTAACCTGATTTATAAGATAAACAAGAAAGGATAAAATTATGAAGGCACAAATATTAACTTTAAAAATTATGATTCTATCTCTGGACAAGCAGTCTTACAATACAAGACACCACAATTAGTCACAATTATCTACCCGGTAATAAGCAGGACTGGAAAAGTGCAGGGTTTCCTGAGTGTGAAGACTGCCCTTGTCATGAAGGCACAGACCAGAACACATGCACACTGTGGGCAGAAGAGGGATAAATGTGCCAGATTACAGATTTCAAATTTCTCTCTCTAATCTTACTAGTCAGGATAAGCCCCTCCTCTACCCCAGGGGAGGAGTGAGTAGAAGGCAGAGAGGGTCACCCTTATAGTGCATTAGATATTTGTTCTTGTTATGCCCCATTTGTGTATAACAATATTTTAGTCAATCAGTCTAAGGAGACAAGCAGTCTATCAGAATACATTTTGGAACCTTTGCATAACAGTTTATTTTCATTATAGATTATTAAATAAGTCAGGAGAAAAACTTTATTAAATCATTCTGCACCCAAGGTTGATAACTTATATTCTATTTTCAATCAAAAGTTATAACCAGTTACATCATTCTAGAGAGCGTAAGAAATTCTGCAATAAGATTACATTTTGACAAGATGCTTCCATAATAACATGTCAAAATAGAGATGCCCAAAATTTGAAAGTAATTCCCTCCTCCATTATCAAATTCTCAGTTAAAATTAAAATTCGAATATTATATCTTCTCACAAATTAAATTTCTAAGACATTTAATTCCAAAGGAATTAAATCCAAAATCAAAATATCTTGATCATGTGAGTAAAGTCTCCAAAATTATTTCCCCATTGTTTTGTTATTCTTTTCGATCTCTGTTAGAAGTATCACAAATGACTGAATTTAGTTGGTATGCATTCAACAGTTCCAGTGTCTTCTATTTTATAGTGGACTGAGTATACATTTTTAAGGTTCTAAAATTATTTTAGTACCAAGTCTTGACTTCGCTTTTAAGGATTTTTTCCACTTTGTACTTTAAATCTGTATTTCTTTGACATTCCACCTTTAACAGATAACAGCATCATCTACACAAATGTATAAAGAAAATATATCTGGCTTTGTTCTTTATTTACCCCCTACAACCATTCATTAATCAATATCTGCAACTGTACTAACCCCTCGTGCCTGATCAAGAATAGATTACTGTGCCTCTTTCACTCTTTATATCCAATCAGCATCTTAACTTCAACTATTTCTCAAATCCCCAGGGCTACATCCCTTAGTTCATACTATAATTATCCCTCATTTGGATTACTGTGAGAGTAACCCTTCCTTTCAGAACAGATAAAATGCTCTATGTCTGTCCAAGGCATCATTCTTTACCTTGGGTTATAAAACATCCTGTCTCTTACTCAAGGACTTTGAAATACATGGAAATGTATCTATTTTCCAACTTCTTGGGTACAGGGAAACACATAAGAAAATGGGAATATGTAGACAAATTGAATTAGCTGTATTCCTTATCTCTGCTTTCTTTGCTGTTTGCCCACTACCGGGTAAATAGAATGCCCATTTTCTTCTGTGTGATAATATTCACAGAAAATATAGCATCTTGAGTGTAATTTTCTTAATAACAATTAAAATAAATCATGATTTTTGTTCAGAGTAAGATACTGTACTCAACATTTGTTAAGTCGCAGAGATTAGCAATGTGAAAATCACGTTTTATCTGTCCTAGCAGAATGGTCACAAATATGATGAGGCAGCCAGAAGCCAACAGTTATCATTGGCTATCTGAGCAGGTCTCTTAAGTGTGGTCTGGTTCCAGTTAACTAAATCTGGGTATCAGGATGCCATTGCAGAAGTGTTGGAGAGAAAAACTTAATTAACTTTACTTGTAGCAGCATGTTGCTATGGATGTTTCTTAGCTGTTAGAGAATTATTTCCAGGACCCAATGGAACCACTTTGTCTTGATAATTCTCTTGGAGTCTTTTTGCTTAGTCATTACAATCTTTGAATTTCTTGAAAATACAGTCCAGTGTTTAAGGAAATGTTAGGACAACTTATAACCATTTAGTACAAATTTGTACCCAAAAGAATCCTGAAAAGATCAGATTAATGGTTACAAGATTCAGCCCACATTGACTAAAGCAGAGGAAAAAAATCAATTAACCACAAAAATTATGTAGGTGTAGTTCTTGTGTGAGGCATTATTGTATAGATAAAAAATATTTTCAAGACACTTCCCCTTCCAGCTCTCATTTCTCCTTTCTACTCTGTTAGGTCCATGCTCAGACATATTTTCCCCCATGTAGGCCCTCTCATCAATTGACAGCACTAATAAAAGGAAATGGTTTATTTTACATTAGTTCCAAAAGAATTTGAGAATTAAATCTCATTGATCTTTCCTGGATCCTATTCCACTCTTTGCATCATGTACTGTGGTCCTAGAATGGAAGAATAGTACACTCTTATTGGTGATCCCTGAGACACATAAGCTGCCTCCACATGTCAGGAGGTATGAAGTGGAATCAACCCTGTCTAATTCCAATGGATTTCTTTTATACTTTGGAGAAGTTATTTCTCAATGGAATAGAATTTTATTTATGAGAGTGAAAGAAAATAGATACAGAACAGCTAAACAAGAAACTAATGTATTTTCCACATAGAACTGATGGCAGCAGCGTTCCGTCTGGAGAGGCTACTGCAAAGACGCCAGTTGCAGCAGGGGAGGTACGGCCAGGGTCGCCTACTCCACGGAACTGGCGGAAGCTGGGAACAGGGGGAAGCCCCACGCCGCTTCCGAGTTGGAAGGGTGGGAGCCCCGCCCTTCCGGCAGCTGCAGCCGCTCAGCTGTGGCTGTGGATCTGCGGATTCCTTTGTTCTCAGGGGCCCGAGATGCATCCCCTCTCCTCACAGCTTTGGAAATGTCTACCCCGGCTATCCAGCATCTGCCCACGCCTGGCACCTGTTCGCATTTCTGAGTAAAGTTGAGGCTGAGCTTGGGTACTGTCACGACCTGGCCAGGAGCGTGCAAACTCGGGGCAGCGCTGACACGCCAGCCTCCTGCCACCTCTGCCACCTCCAGACTTTGGGCACCGATGAGCACGAGAGGGAGGCCAGAGGCTGAAGAGGGGCTGAGAGCAGCTTGGTGCAGGTCTGTAGACACCCCTCGGCATGAATAGCCTGGGCATCATGGACAGCCAGTTGATGGCTCCTGGACGGAAAGGGGCGAGTCCCCAGTGAAGCCCTACCTTCAGGCCTGGGATAGCCGGAAGCCTAGAATCCAGGCTGCCAGTTTCGTGGATGGGAAGGAGAACTTATTTCCCAGGCGCCCATGGCCTCCCGTGGACCAATCAGGATTCACTCTGCCCCTCACTTATCAGGTTTTGAGCAAGAGAGAGAAAAGAGATGGAGAGAAGAGAGATGGAGTGAAGAGTTGCGGCCCCTCAGTGAGACCAGACCTAGGAGCTCCCCGAGCCAGGGCTGTGACACCCTCTTTGGAGTTCCACAGTTCCTGTTGTCTCCAAGCTTCCAGGAGCCACTGCATTCCCCAGTGCCAGCAGAGGCAGCCGATTGTAGTACACCTGTTCCAGCAGCAGCAGCCTCGCAGGGAGCCAGCACCTAGAGGCCTGTCCCACCACAGCCAGTGTGTCTGTGGAAACTGAGAGGCCAGACACTGCGCTCGCTCAGTCATGCACCTTTGCGTCTCTGCACCTGGCTCAGCCTTGGCAGACATGGGATCCAGGACACTAACCTGAGCTGAGCACAGCCTGCCAGGTAGAGTAGGTGGAACAAGCCCTGCAGATCCAAGCAAAACTGGGGCAAAGGCGCCACCAGCAGAAAAGGTTTCTAGCTGGTGAAGCCACACCCCAAGGGTCCTATGACAGAACAATTTTATGCTTATGATTTCATACTCTAAGGGAAAAATAAAAAAAATACTAGGAGGGCGGTTTTCACTCTCTAACTCCTAAGGGAGTTTCTACCTCCCTTTTTATGTGCTGAACTCAGTGTCTTCTGTGTGGTTCTCCAGAGGTGTTTTCTCTCCTCTACAATTCTTCTGCCTTTGGAGGCCTGTGAGAATAGCACGAATGGGCTGCCTCACCTGCTGGCTTCAGTGAGCTTCTGCCATTGGAAATTATCAGAAATTAGGGAAGAAATTGAGGGTAAAATATTATGTCCCTAATTTCCTCCCTGTTGAGTTGCTTTATGCTCTGAAGATCTCAATTTTTCACAAAATGGCTTTATGTTCCACTAACTTCTCCTTCCCATTATCATTAAAACTTAGAAGATGAGTGTCACTTCAGTCTTCCAAGAAGTGTGTGCACCTCTTGCATCAGTATTACCTGGATATAAGACACAGAGTCAAAGGAGATCATTTTGGAACTTTAAGGTTTAATGACTATCCTATTGGATATCAGACATTCCTGGGGCCTGTGGCCCCTCTTTTTTGGCCAATTTCCCCCATTTGGAGTGTGTGTGTTTACCCCATGCTTGTACCTGCATTTTATCTAGGAAGTAACTAACTTGCTTTTGATTTTCCAGGCTCATAGGCAGAATGGACTTGCCTTGTCTCAGATGAGACTTTGAACTTGGACTTTTGAGCTAACGCTGGAATGAGTTAAGATTTTGGGGGACTGTTGGGAAGACACAATTGTGTTTTGAAATGTGAGGACATGAGATTTTGGAGGGGTTGGGGTGGAAGAATATGGTTTAGCTCTATGACCCCACCCAATCTCATCTCGAATTGTTGTTCCCTAATCCCCACATGTCATGGAAGGGATTCAGCATGAGGTAGTTGAATCATGAGGGTAGTTACCTCCATTCTGTTCTTGTGATAGTGAGTTCTCTAAGATCTGATAGTTTTATAAGGAGCTTTATCCCCAACTTCACTATATACCTCTCCTTGCTGCTGCCATGTGAAGAAGGATGTGTTTTCTTCCCCTTCTGCCACCATTGTAAGTTTCTTAAGTTTCCTGTGTCAGGCTGACCTGTGAGTCAATTAAATCTCTTTCCTTTATAAATTATTCAGTCTTGAGTAGTTCTAGATTAGCAGCATGAGAGCAGATTAACACAACATGCAAGAGATTTAAAGGGGGGTGATTTCTATAAAGGATAAGCCAATCAGGAGAATTCAGGATATGATATAGGTCTGATACCTGGGTAAAGACAAGGGAAAGAAAGGAGGATGGGCAGGATGGGTTTCAAATTAAAGTACAATTCTTAGAAAAACTTGGCCACAGTGGTAGAGAGTCTCCTAACCATAATTGCCCATTAGAAGAGTCCCACATTTCATAACAAATTGGTCAACACTTGTGCAGCTACCATGCTCAGACACTGGCTGGGGGCAGCCAAAGGGAAATGTTGCCTTGGTACAAAAAAAAAATGTGTTGGATACAATAATATGGAAGCTGGGTATGTCATTTCTTATGCTTCCTACAGCAGTTTCTCTTAAATGAGATCCAAAAGGTGCATTTCCATGGCAGCTAAAATACAGTAACATCCTCTGTGATTATACTTTACTATTCTTTGGGGTTTCACTAGAGCATGTGCACATA
This sequence comes from Theropithecus gelada, assembly GCF_003255815.1. Taxonomy (NCBI): domain Eukaryota; kingdom Metazoa; phylum Chordata; class Mammalia; order Primates; family Cercopithecidae; genus Theropithecus; species Theropithecus gelada. The sequence continues at coordinate 89,360,117 of NC_037682.1, forward strand.
CTTATGTATATATAATAGTTACACTAACTTGAGAATATCATTTCTTTTTAGTAGAGAACTTGTGTATTACATAACCATCTGTATTATTTATTTTTTTCTAAAAAGAACTCTAGAATTCAATGGTTGCTTCAACTTAAAAATGTTGGTAAAATAAACAGTAATGATTTCAGAAATCATAAATTAGCTATTCAGTGAAAACATTTTAAAGCTTTATTCAACTTTGATAAAAGTATATAAACATATAAGCACAACGCAGCACTAAAAAAGGAATATTATTGTTCTAAATGTGATCTCAAAACAGTGTACTGTTAAAAAGTTATTAGGTCATTTTAAATGATTATATTGCATTAATGGATTTTATTCAAAATTCAAGAATCCTGTTATTAATGCAATGCAATGCCCTGATGAAAAATAGTGAAATATTTACAAATGTAAAATGAAAGTTGGGAACAGAAGAATGAGATCTGGGTACAGGACAAAACTAAAATAAAAATAAAGGTGCACAAGTGAATATTAGGTTTCAATTTGTTGGGAGGGTATTGTATGAATTAATTCATGTATTCAACAAATTTGTATTGGGTATCTACCATGTGCTATAAAACATCTAGAAACTGTGCTGGCAGCTGTACACACACATACATACACACACACACACACACACACACACACACACACACACACACACACAGAGTCCTTAATGTCATGAAGCTTACATTCTCATGAACATAAAATGTAAACAACCATTTCATCCAAATACATAGAATTATTTCTAAGTTGTCTAATATCCTAGAAATCTATTTATCCAATTCATGCATGACATTGTATAGGTGAACAAAATAAAATGCAATCTCTTAAAGAGAGAAAAAAAATCACAGAACTGACATTTCCCAAACCCGAGCTTAAGAGAGAATACACAAACCAAGCTAGAAGATTCTGATTTTTTTCCAGTTTTCCAGCCTTTAACCTTAACTTCTCAACATTATTCTCCGAAGATTAGTGATGAGGCTACACAAGCAAATGTGAGTTTATGACCTCCTGGTCTCTATTTCAAATTGTTCTAAGGATTATCATACATTTTCCCTTTCTTTTATTCTTTGAGGAAGAAATAGCATTTCTTTAAGGGTACTTACTCCTTTTAAGAGCTTGGAGCCTACCCCTTCACATGTGTTTCTTAAAATTTCATACATAATTCTCCAATATTCTCTCATTATCTTTATCTCCCTGACCCCCACCCCTGCCTTAGAGTCAACTCTGTTATGGTACACTGCTACACATTTTTCTAAAACTCTCACCAATATTCCAATAAATTAAGTAGATATGATTCAGTAGAGTCTATAAGGATTCTCAGACACAATATAAATGATTAGGACCCTGCAATTTTTCAGTATCAGAAAAAGGGCAATGCTCTGTTAGCTCATCACTTTATAAATTCTCTTTCATTGAGCTGCCTTTTATCACAACCTTAGTTTTTATTGAGAACCATTAACAAAAACAGCCATATGAAAATTTATTCTGCATTTGCTCTATACAGGTGATAAGATCCATTATCTACTTTATAGTTCCAATGTTGTATATTAGATCCCTTGTGAAAAATGAGTTAAAGTACTAGTCACTTTCTTTCCACTGAGAAAATGGTATGTTTTCTACTTTCTGAAAAAAGCCATACAATTTCTGGTGACATATTTTGCATTTTGGCTGCTCAGATTCTAATCTGATATTCCGTTGTAGCAACAATGTTAATCACATTGTTTAATATTTTGACCATACTTCTTTTTTAGCTGTGTAAATATTAAGTTCTATGTCTGTGGGACCTGTGGTTGGAAACGAAAGTGGCCCTAGACCTTTAGAACAAATCTTTAACCTAAGATTATCTACTGATCAATAAATCAATAAATAGGAATGTGGCACTCTTTAGGAATACTGAAGATTCAGGGCTTTTCTATGAATAATATTTTAGATTAGCCCTCGAAGTCTTGATCTTTAGGGGAAAAGCACCAAGAACATTCCAAAAAAATGAGAGGCCATCTTAGGGCTGTGTGTGAGACCAGACTGCCGAAAGAACCCAAATTCTCTTGATAACAAACCATTTCCTGAAGAGGAACAAATCTAACAACCCCACTGATGATTAAGAGGACTTTGCAAAGAGCTGCGCTTGTAGATGATGGGTAAAGCTGCATTCCAGAAATAAGCACTGCAAGATAACATTTCTCAGACGTAGCAGTCTTGGTGGGAAGTTCATATACCATTAGACTGGGCCTCTTGAATGTACATGGAAACTCCCTAGGACTTCTGTCCCTGAATGGAAGTTCTACTTCTTACTGATTTTGCTGGCCTGTTTTGGGGACACAGTATGTCATCTATCTGTGGGGAGAATTCTCAACTGAAGTCAGCTTAGCCCCTGGACTTTGATATGAGTGTCCTTTAGTTGTTCGTCTAACCGAAACTTTCTCTTCCAATTGCCTCAGGTCCTTCAGTTTCTTCAAAAGTACCTCCTTGGGTAGGAGGCCAATGATTCTAACATACTGGTTTTATATTACAGAACTTCACATATCCCATATTAACCACTTCAGCGTTAATCAGGTTTAACTCTAGCCACTGCTAACAATAAGATGTAATTCTTTTTGTGAGTGTACCATCTTGGACTTGTATCAAAGATTTCTGCAGAATATCTTTCTACATGAAGATATGTGAAGCTGTTCCACAACAGCTGCTCTCTGAGTTCAATACTTACTATTTTAAAACCCAGATCCATTCCTTGTATATACTTCCTTAGTTCCAGAGCCCCAGTCCCAGGCCTCTGTAAGCTCTTCTAGCTCTCTATTCCACAATTCCGTTCTCATCTGAGCCCTGATTAATCCCCCCATAAACCTCTCCAACGATTAGGGTCCCATGGAGTCTAGTGTGCACTTACTGGTAGTCTTGCTTGGAAATTTTAATGTTTCTTTTTTAAAATTGCTCATGCACCACAGGTACACTGTGTTAAACAGTGTATACTCCTTGATTCATAATACACATGCAATTGAGTTTTTCAAAGTCCTGTTTTGTGCTATAAATCTTCATACCAAATTCTTACTTTAAAATCTCCCTAAAAATCTACCTGACTCTTGCTTTAATCACCCATGCTGTTGTACTAGACAGAGACCTTTAACTGGTCACGTATTTTTACAGATTATCTTGGGATTTCTACATGTATTTTTAAAATTTATATGCATTATGATGTAGTATAAATCTTACTCCATAACTATTTTTTCACTCAATAGAATGCTTTCAAGATTTCTCCATAACTATATTTTCAATTTCATTGGCATACATTTATTTGGAATATTTTATTATATATTAAATACTGGCTTTATCTGCTTTTATTTCCTAACATTGTTTCATCATGTTTTTCACTCATTAAAAATCCTAACTACTTTTATGTACTTTTATTATTCCCAATAATGTAATTTTAACTTGTTGATCCTTTGTCATATTTTTTATTTTGTATTTGATTAATTTCTATCATTATCTTCTTTTATTTTACCTTGAACTTATTTTGAAGGGTATAATTTCTTAAATAGTACACTTTTTTCATTAACTCTTCTACTATTTTGGTACATAAACATTTAATATTATTTATCATTAAGTATACTTAGATGTATCCTACAGTTATGATGTATAGTATTTTTATGTCATATTTTCTAAACAATTACTGTTTGAGATATGAATCATTTTACCTTTACATTTGTTATGCAATTATAGTAAAAATTGTTTTCAGCACACCTAAATTGCTATCACTGTTTTGTATCTCCTACTGCCAAATTGCACATGTAAAACACTAGTGAAGTTACAATAGATTACCGATTAACATTTTTAAAAAGTATTTATACTATATGAAGAATACAAATAACACATAAATAATACATCTGTAAGCTTCATATAAAAAATTATAAAATTCTCTAAGTGTTATTCCATTCTGCTTCAATTTAAGCAAATTGATAATCTCTTAAGAGCTATCAATCTGTTAAACTGATGAGGGGCAGATAAAATTCCTACTGAGGACAGCCTACAAAAACTCAAATTTTTTGGTGAGGTTTCAAGAGACTAGTTGATTTGAAAGTTGAATTAACTGAGAAGGAAATTCTGTTTTCAGGATGTGTTGGTATGAAAAGCTTATTCCGTGGAGCTCCCTAAACATAAACTGGTAGCCTGGTAGCATGGAATGGAAGGGAAACAACAGCCCTGTTTTTAGACTAATATATCCCCCAATATTTGTAAAGATCTTAAAGAGGATTATTCTTGGCTAGATGTTCTGTTTAGAAAAACTAGTTGTAATATGTCATCATATTAGAAGTCATATCAGTCATCATCTAGTGACTAGATCATTCTCATAATCTTAGCCATCAACTTTCCTTGTTCTGTGCATCTGTACTTCTCTTCATTCCATTATTGCTCTTGGGAAGTTATTTTCTCTTCAGTGGTTGATTTGGTCTTCTTCAGGTTTTTATATTTTGGCTCCAAATTCCTTTTTTCTTATGACTTTTTCTTAAATCTAGTATTTTCTAAAGATGACCCTGATTCTGCCCAATGCTTTGAATAGAAATAGGCTTGCAAAGGGTTTTATTTTTTTCCTGAATCATTTTAGAAATAGTTCAAACCAGCTCTTTTTCCTCCTTATATAAAATCTCAACAAAAATAAGAAACTCTTAAAAAAAGCTGAAGACAGAAGAACATGCTACTGACACTCATATAAAGGCATAATTGTAAGAACTAAGTTCAGGTCATTCGATGGTATGGTTATCTTCTTGTGTAGTTACCCACGGATCTAGCTGAAACCAAGATCCACCATAGCTTGCAGCCTCTCCATAGTGACACAGCCCATAACAAAGTTTGTCAAAACAAGCTATGGCTTCATTGGCAACAACAACCTATGTATCCTAGCATTCAACTCAGGAAGCAAGATGGAATACAAATGAAGATGGTAAAGGGAATGATGGATACCATAAGGAATGAACATGCTCCACTGTCCAGCACTCCCTCGCCCATCTCTATCTTCCCTTCTCTGTCCCCACAAAACAATATGACTATACATTTTTCAATATAAGAAACAGGACAATGAACACCCATACATCTACATTCCAAAATCAATAATTTAATGTTTTGCCGTATTTTCTTCATCTTTTTCTCTCATTATACTTTCTCTTTTCTTGAAACCTTTCAAAGTAAATTATACATATTTTGATACTTTCTCACACATCACTAAAAATAAAGACATTAGTTTTCATTGTCTTATACCACTATCACACTTAAAAGTTCTAGTGACTGACTTCAGCAAGATGGCAGAATAAGACTTTCAGCACTCAGCTGGGTGGGGTGGCTCATGCCTGTAATCCCAGCACCTTGGGAAGCCGAGGTGGGTGGATCACGAGGTCAGGAGATCGAGACCATCCTGGCTAACACGGTGAAACCCTGTCTCTACTAAAAATACAAAAAAAAAAAAAAAATGAGCTGGGCGTGGTGGTGGGCCCCTGTAGTCCCAGCTACTCGGGAGGCTGAGGCAGGAGAATGGTGTGAACCCGGGAGGCGGACACTGCAGTGAGCCGAGATCGCACCACTGCACTCCAACCTGGGTGACAGAGCAAGACTCTATCTCAAAAAAAAAAAAAAAAAAAAAAGACTTTCAGTACTCATTTCCTAGCAGAAATATCAATTAGAATCACTGTTCACATGCTAAAATATCTTCACAAGAGCTAAGGAATCCACATGAGAAATTATAGTACCAGGCTAAAACACAAAAATAAGGAACTAGCATTGAAGAAGTAAGAAGGACAATTTTACATTACCGAAGTTACTCTTCCCTCAAACGTGTGCAACAGTTTGAGACAGACATGTTTCGCATGAGGGAAGGAGAACAAAGTGAGTACTTGTTTTTGCCATGAAACCCATACCAAGGCCACAACAGTAAAACCTAGCTTGAATATGTCATCTGTGTACTGAGCTTCCATACTTGTACCAATATTAAGGCATCCCCTTAAATGCCAAATTGATTTCCCAACCTCAGTCTTCAAGCCTACCCAAAAGCCTGTCCAGCTCCAGTGGCACCTGGCCCACTCAAGGAAGTGCCAGAGACCCAGGCTCCAGGCCAGCTTCTGAGGACTCAGGCTCCAGGCTCAACCAAGGCTCCAGACTGACCCCTGCAACAAGACAGTCTCTTTGGCCCCAAGTTTCATGCCCATCCCAGTGCCAAACTGATGCCTATAGCCCTAGACTTTAAGCTGGCACCCACAGACCAGTAGCCTCTAGACCTACCTCAGTGTAGGCTGGTTGGTACATATGGACCCAAGCTCAAGGCTAGCCCCTGCAAGCCTCATGCCTGCTTACTGCCAGGCTAGAATCTCTTATCCCAAGCCCCAGCAGACCCTGGGTCTAGGCCCATTCCAATAAAGCCAAGTGCGAGGCCAGTCACCATGGACCCAGGCTTCAGGCCAGTTTGGGTATTAGACCTGATGCAGTGTCTGAAGGCTTTAGGTTAGCCCCAACATGCCTAGGCTGTAGGCAGGTCTACAAAGACTCAACCTTGACAAAGTACCTACCCTAGGCACCAGGCCAGCACCTGCAGATTAAATCTCCAGGCTGATCCTTGTGGTCCCAGGCTCCAGTGAGCCCAAAGTACAGGACCAGCCTTGTGGACCCAGGTGTCAGATTCACATACCTGATGATTCGGACACTGTGATAGCATGTCCAAGGACGTCAGTGGCAAGCTTACTCACAGATCATACTAGATGTTCTGAGCACAATCTCTGGATGAGATGTGGCTGAAGGGCTTTTCTGACTGACACTAATCTACAAATACAGGAATGAATGCCTACTTTCTCAAATGTACAGACATTTATGCATGGCCACAAGAATAAATCAGGGAAATATTATTCCAATGAAAGAAAAAATAATAATAAAGCACCAGTAACCAACCATACACAAATGGAGATTGTTCTCAGCAGAAACCTTGCAGACCAGGAGAAAGTAGGAAGATACATTGCTTTTAATGGCAAAACTGTGGTTATTTTTTCACCAACCTAATACTTTTTAAAGCTCAAACAGAAATCCTGGAACTGAAAAATACAATAAAACAAATGAAAAATGTAGTAGAATGTATCAGCAGCAGAATTTATCAAGCAAAAGAATTAGTGAACTCAAAGACAGCATTTGGAAAATATACAGTGGGAACGGAACAGCACCAAAAAATTGAATATTTGAGTTATTAGGGTTCAAAAAGAATTTGAGAATGTCAAAAGGGTAGAAAGCTTATTCAAAGAGATAATAACAGAAAACTTTCAAAATCTAAAGAAGCATACAAACATCCAAGTACAGGAAAGCTAGAAGTCATAAATCAGATTAAATACAAATAGTTCTAACCCAAGACATATTGTAATGAAGTAATCCAAGGTCAAAGAAAAAGAGAGTGTTCTTAAAGTAGCAAGAGAGAAAAAGTAAGTAACGCACAAAAGAGTTTTGATTTGTCTGGCAGCAGACTTCTTTGCAGAAATGTTACAGGCCAGGAGAGTGGGATATGTTCAAAGGGCTAAAGAAAAAACAAAATACCTGTCAACCAAGAATATTGTACCCAGCAAACCAACCTTTCAGAAATGAAGATGAGATTGAGACTACCCCAGAAAAACAAAAGCTGAGAGAATTTATCACCACAGATCTATCTTATAAGAAATATTTAAGAGAGTTCTTAAAACTGAAGGAAACAGATGCTAAAGTATAACAAGAAAACATCTGAAGATAGAAAACTCACTGCTGGTAGCAGTAATTATACAGACAAACCCACAATATTCTAATACTGTAAACATGGATCATAAACTACTTATAAATTTGGTATGAAGACTGAAATAAAAAATATTAAAAATAATGGCCACATTAATTTTTCAGAAGACATGCAATATAAATACACATAAAAGCTTTAACTCCTGTAATTCTACTAGGTGACAAATTATCCCAACAAACTCCAAAATACAAAGATATGGTGATAAATTACTGAGACAATGAGTTGCTGTGGTATCATCAAGTTATGAGAAAACAGTAAAAAAGGCAAAATGAATTTAGGCCCTGAGAGTAAGAGAAGCCACAAATCACTTAAATTCAGTTGCCAGCCAGAAAGACATAAAAAAAAAAAAACTGGGAGAAAAATGCAAAGGAACTGTGGTAAGCTTAGACTGTATTTGGGTAGCCTGGGTCCTATGAACTGTAATACTCAACCAAATTTTAAAAGTCAAACTCAAAGAAACAGAGAATAAAATAGTACTTAATAAAGGCTGGGGGACTGGGATTGGAGCGACAACAGTCAAAGGATGCAAAATTTTAGCTAGTCAAGAGGAATATGCTTAAGATATCTATTGCATATCATGGTAACTAGAATTGATAACAATATATTGTTCTACTTAAAATTTGCTGATAGTAGATTTTAAGTGTTCTTACTACAAAAAAATGATAAATATGTGAGGTAATGCATATGTTAAATAGTTTGATTTAGCCATTCCACTATGTATATATGTATCAGAACCTTGTGTCATATAATATAAATATAAATAATTTTTCTTATTAATTAAAAATAACCAACTTACACTAAGCATTTATCTAAAAGGGCTTTATTAAAGAGATCATGCTGGGAATAGAATACAAACTTAGAAATATAGGAATACTATGTCTAAGAAAAAAACTGATGTGTGATGTTATGAGGATTAATGAGAAAATTCAGAATATGAAAGATTTTAGGACAGGCAATCTGGGTTCTTTGACAAGTAGATTGTAAGGACAAAAGAACTTGTGAAGAGAACTCAATGACCTAACATATATTTCTAAGAGCTATATTAACTAAATATAAACACATGTTTATAATACTAAGGAATAGGGAACAACTTATCTTTTGATATGAGAAAAGGATTGCTCCATGTAATTTTCCATCTTATGTCTCATTTTCAATATGATTTGCCTCTCTGAACTTTAGTTCTTGGAGATATATGCTGTTTTCTCCATCTGGACCAGTTGGCAATGGTGGTACTCATGCTTATTCATCCTTCTGGTTTTATCTTGTCACTTACTCAACCTCCTAGGCAAAATCAGCTCACTATCATACATATTCATCCTATAATTCTTCTTCATGTGACATTTAAAAATATTTATTTACATATTGTTTAATGTCTTCTTAGACAGAAGGTAAGTGACTATATTATTCATACTTGTTGCTGTATTCTCACTGCCATCATGGTTTCTGTCATACAATACATCTTGAGTAGCTGGTCAGTAAAAGAATGAATGAGTCAGAGATAATAAACATGTAAATGCCAATTTTTGTATTATATATGCCCATTTCTGTTGACAACTTTAGATCCATTTCTTCCCTCTTTACACATATTACTTTTCAGTGTCCCCCATGGGCACACCTAGGTGCCTTTATTGTCCTGTCTTGCTTTGTCTTTGACACCTCTAACTTAACCAAAGTATATCTCCCTTGCTGGGTATTGAGGTCTACTCTGATTTCAATTGAGGCTTTGGAAGTTTGAGCACAAAAAAATATCAAATTAGCACCTAGAAATGAAACTCAAATGGTTCTCTACATTTTTTGCAGTTACTCAATGTTACAGTTACATTAGGACTTCTGCAATAGTGGTTTTTTTTTTAAGCAAAAGATGCTTTAAATGTCAAATAATTATCTGTAAAGGGTGCTTGAAAAGCCTTATGTTAGAATCAAGACCCAATTAAGCCATGAAATGCCCTGATGGAAAGCTGTGACCTCAACGTGAAGAAACCTGACAACCATCTGAGAAGGTCTAAGCAGGCAACATGAGGACATCCAGACATTCACAGGGGAGCATCAACAAAGTATAATGGTGGCAGACAACAGTCTAGGCAGATGGTAGAACACATAACAAGAAGGTTTAAGAAGTACAATTGGCTGAAATTAAGGAAATATACATTAAGCGGTAGGATTTATTAAGAGAGGAATGTGTCAGAGTGTCAGGTACACAAAAGCAAGAACCAGGGAACAATAAGTAACACTTGTTTGAAAGTTGAAGGGCAGTCATAAGAAACAAAGTGAAATGCTCCAACAAAGACTCAAGAATTCCATGAAAAATAAATGGTGACATTAATGGGGAAAAGTATTATATGGCTATACACATAACTTGACAACTCACCTCAAAATTGACCTTGACTTATGTTCAAAAGATAGAACATCATAAAACCAATTACTATAAACAGTAGTCTACATAAGAAAAGTGCCTAAATACAGATCCCAAAATTCATTTCATTAACAAACACACATACTTGTGTATTTATTTTAGCACCCATTCTGAGGATTCAATAATTTGTTAAATATAAATTTGCTTCTACTTTATTGATGTTATAGCTAATGGAGGGTTAAATATAATATAGTATATAGAGGTCACTGTGAAACACAGAAAGAAAAGTCAATACTAATGATCACAAAAGGCTTCCTGGAAGCAGAAAGATTTAAGTGAATCATAAAGACAGTTTTAAGCAAAAGATTGATATGTATCACTAATTGGTACCATAAGAAAATCTAATGCCAGTACCAGTACAAAGTATCTAAAAAACATAATTTATAGGCTTGAGCTAATGGATGGAGAACAAACACCCAACAATTGCAGAATACATATTCATTTCAATTGATTTAAATGTCAATAAATCTCAAAGGATTAAATTAAAAATGTGTCATTTTACTACAATCCAATTAAGCAAGACATCCAAAACTAAAAGTGCTTGATGAATGTCAACTTTAATCTATGATCCATACAGTTCTTATCTAACTAGAAAAAGAAAATATTATTATATGGATAACGTATATCCATACAGAATCAAGAGTAATCATAATAATTAGTGTGAAGTATCAAAGCTTTCTTTTTAGATTAAGAACAAATCAGAAATACTTCTCTTCACCAATTCTATTCAACATTGTGCTGTAGATCCTAATCAGTAAGAGGAGAAAAGAAACAAAATCGTAAGAGTTGGACAGGAGAAAAAATAACTGTCAATTTTATTTTCTTAAATCATAGATATGATTGTCATGGGAAATATAAAATTACTGATAAAGTACTTCAATCAATACGAGAGTTACCAGTGTTACTGGATATAAAGTCATTTGATACAAAAAAGTAAATTTTATATATTAAAAAAGGAAAAGAAAAATTTTATTATTTATAACAATATCAAACTATTAAACAGTGCATAAAGAAGTAGTTATCTTGCAGTGGACTTCAGGTATCTCTATGTTTATCTTCAGAGAACCTGGAGGGGTGATCATGACCTTCAGCCAAAATATGGATGAGAACGTCTAGCTAGTGACTTATAATATGCTATGTATAAATGAAAATCCTTTGTGGGAACTCTGTTCTAGCTTATATAGCTTGTTCAGGAATGTATAGATTGATGGCTTTTACTTGGTTTAACAATTTACACAGCCTGCTTTTAAATACATAAGCAGCAGGTTATAAAAAATCCCTCAAACTTTTGCCTAGTCTCCCCTGGAACTAATCTTACATGTACCTTAGAGGTTCATAATTCAAAAATGAAGTACATTCTGTGCAGAGAGAGTATGTTGAGGGGTGTATATAGAAGCCTGGACTACTCAATGATAGCCAGTGTTGTAATTATCTGTCTGTTCTGTATCATTAGCTTTATTAAAGTCTTATGTGAGTATACTCTGCAGATTCATGAGTCTTTTCAATCAACTGATTCTGTGTAATTATAATATTTAGTAATAAACATAAGATTTAATACTTGCTAGATTCTACAAAGACAATTATAAAACATTAAAAAAAACATCAACATATACAGAGAAATATACACATTTACAACCGAAAGTCTCAATATGCTTATTCTCCTGGTACTAATCTATAGTTTTCATGTAATCCCTATCAATATCAAAATAGAAACTTTACTTCTGGCTAAGATATTTTACTAGGAAATGACTTATCCTCACATATAAACATCCAACCAAACAAACTATAAAACCTAGGGAAATATACATATGAACAATAGGGAGAACAATAAAGTGATTTCTAAGAGGAGGGAAACAAACAAGGTAAACACTACAACTTCTACAGATTTCTGCTTCTCTATAGCATGCAAAAGTGGAATCTAAGAACTTAGTGGTTGTATTTATTTGAGAAAATAGAGAATAGATTTCAGGGAGTCAAAGACAACTAAAAATTGCAGGATTGATTAAGAGAGAGAGAGAATTTTGTAAATCAGCATAAAGTTTCCCTCACGACTGGAAATGATTCTACATGTATGTACAAGAAAAATATTCTAGGCTGGAGAATAAGCCATGGAAAAGTAGTAGATTAAATAATTCCCAGAGCTCAATAGTTTCATACTAGTGGGAATATCAATAGTTCTTAGCTCAGAGGCTTGTAGATTAGTACCAGAATAAGCCTATTGACAATATTGAGACTTTCAGTCACAAATGTGTGTATCTCTATATGTATATTGATCTTATTTTTCCTTAACTTGTTTTATAATTGTCTTTGTAGAATCTTAGCTCATAGGACTGGGAACTATTGATATTCCTACTAGTGTGAAAAAAAATTCACATACAGAGTATCAGAATCCTCAAAGGTTACCACCTTAGTAATGGTACTGTTAGCTCTACAACCACTGCCCTGAAACCACCATAACAAATCTGAAAAGCAAACTTTGAAAGTACTGAATTGATTCCAAGTAACTTAACTCTGTACCTCAATAAAATTCAGTGCAACGAAAAAATACAACAAAAGAAACCAACAATGAGACATCACAAAATATATTATCTCATAAAACATTCTGAATTATGTGGAGAAGTCCCTAATGCCTGATAACCAGAAGACAAACCCATCAACAGATCTAGAAATTACAGCAATGATAGAACTTGCTAAAAATCAAATGCAAAAATACAATATCAAAGCGTAGAGAGATGAGTAAGACAAATGAAGTACAGAGGAACAAAAGACATATGAGAGATTATCAGGCATTACACAACAAAAATTAAGTGAAGTGAAACATTTGAAGAACTGAAAGAAAAAAAGATAAATCAACTTAGAACTGTTGCCCCATAAAAATATTCTCTAAAACTGAAGGCAAAATAAAGATGTTTTCACAAAGAAACTGAGATAATGTACTGCATACACTGAATAATGTACTGCATACAAGTTATTCTCATAGAAGGAAAATGGAATTGGATGGAAACCCGGACCTACATAAAGAAATAAATGTATAAGTTGCTTTTTAATTTAAAATATTTCTTAAAAATACTTGGGAAAATTCTGTTTATGGTGATTTAAAGAAGTTGGCAATTCTGCTCTTCAAAACAAGTGTAAATAAGTATAAAATTTACAAAAGTATAAAGAATTGAGTAAAAGTATGAAAATTAATAAATTATAAATTGCAATAATTTATCACTTGATAATAAAATATCACTAATTTATTATCACAGAAATAACAAATATAGGGAAAAACATGCTATTTCTTCCATTTAAAATGGTATATTTATTTAAGGCTATAATTCTACATGTATGTGTATAAAGGAAAAATGCCAAATAGAGTATATGAGCAAAGTATATGTTACTATAATTTAGTATTAATTTAAAATAGTTTTGGTATTTAAGATGCAAATTGTAATCCCAATTACAAAATCAATGTAAAATATATAGGAAAAATGAAGCAACTTCAATGTTATGCAAAAAAACATTGTTTAATAAAACAGTAAATGAGGCACAGATCAGTAATTAGATTTGTATAGAAAACAAAAAGCTAAATGGCAGATAAAGTCTAACACTATTGATAATTGCATTAAAAAAGTGAATCCACTAAATATCCCCAAACATAAGGAGAGAGTTTCATAGTGGAGAAGAAATCAAGATACAACTGTGTAATGTCTGGAAGAGATATAATAGGTTGAAAGTAAAAGGATAAAAAAAGATATAACATGCTAAATTAACAAGAGAATGACTGTATTATCAAAAAAATAGACAAAATAGGATTACTGCTAGATAAAAAGAGATGATTTATCATGATAAAAGTGTCACTGCATCAGAGTCTGTCTCTCTATATAATTTATAATATATAAATTTAAAATAGTCTTGGTTATTTACATATTATACATTATACATAATATATAGTGCTATAAGTCTAGAATATTTGGAAAAAATAAAGAATTAAAAGGAGAAATAGAAAAATAAAAAACAATTTTCATATTTAAATACTCAGTAATTTATGGAGCAACTAGACAGAAAATTAGCAAGGATATAGAAGACTTCAACAATACTATTAACAAAATGAATATAACGGACATATAGAACAGTATACCTAACACTGGCAGAATATATGCCCTTTTGAAGCACATGTGAATTGTTTAGAATTACTGTGTGATAGGTAAATAAAAAAGCAAATTGATTTTAATTTACATTTTTCTGATAGTTTGTGAGAATTTTTTCATAAACCAATTTGTCCTTCATATGTCTTCTTTAGAGAAATAGCTTTTCTGATTCTTAGCTAATTTTTATAATTAGGTTATTTGTTTTATTGCTATTGAGTTGAGTTCCCAATGTAATTCTGGATTATTAACCACGAATAGATGTATTGTCGGCACATATTTTCTCCTATTCCCTGTGTTGACTCTGTACATTGTTTTATTTGCTGTGCATAAGCTTTTTAGATATCACTTTACACACGTTAGTATGGCTGTGATCAAAAAGACAATTTAGCAAGTATTGGTGAGGTTGTGGAGAAAAGAAGATTCTTGCATGCTCTTGGTGAGAATGTAAGTTAGTATACCCATTATGGAAAATAGTACAAAAATTCCTCAACAAATTAAAAATTAAACTACCATATGATCTAGCAATCTCACTTCTGGGTATATATCCAAAGGAAATAACATACGTATGTTGTAGAAATACCTCCATGTTCATGTTTATTGAAGTATTATTCACAATAGCCAAGAAATGGAATCAACCCATGTCCATCAATGGATAAAGAAAATGTGGTTCATATATACAATGGAATGCTATTTAACCTTTATAAAAGATGAAAAACTGGTTATTTGCAATAACATGGCTAAGTCTGGAGGACATTATGTTAAGTGAAATAAGCCAGACACATAAAGACAAAATACTGCATAATGTCAATTACATGTGGCATCTGAAACGCTAAATTCATAGAAGCAAAGAGTAGAATGGTAGTAGTTATTAGAGGCTGGGGTAGAGTAGAGTGGAGATTAGTAGATGTTAGTCAAAAGGTAGAAAATTTCAGTTCGATAGGATGAAAACATCCAAAGATCTATTGTACAGCATGGTAATATAGTTAGTAATAATGTATTGTATACTTGTAAACTGCTAGGAGAGTAGATTTTAAAAGTTCTCATCACAGAAAAAAAGACAGGCACGTATGTGAGGTAATGGATATGTCAATTAGCCTGATTTAGTTATTTCACACTGCATACACATATCAAAACATCGTATTTTATATCATAAATATGTACAGCTTTGTCAATTAAAAAGTAAAACAGTCTGAATAAATTTAAAAGAATTAAAATCCTTCCAACCATATTCTCAAAATATTACAAAATTAAATTATAAAAACAGTATAAAACAACTACAGGAAAGAAATAGAAATTTTAAATAAATACAACTAACTAAACCATTGGTCAAACAAGAATTATAATGAAAATTTAAAAATATATATCCTGATCTATATCACTAGGGTGATTTTCAGAAAAGTTAAAAAGAAGTTAGCTAACTAAGTCCTGACCAAATATGTCTAAAGGAATAGAATCATAATTACTGGTACAATTGATTTTCTGTATTTTTTCCAACATTTTCTTCATTTATGCACAGTCTATGTATGTGTCAGGGGTGGGGGTGTTGTATGTGTAAAGTATATAAACTAGTATATCACTTAAGACCACCCACTTTTAGAAAACTTTAGGTAGATAATGTTCACAATAATTAGCAAGAAGAGACACAGTTTATTTAAAATGAAGAAATATAGGTAGTTAAAATATGTAATTATTTTAGGCTACTTAGCCATTTTTGTTTCATAATTTTGAAAACATAGGCTTTGCTGTATGTATACATTTACTGATGTATACTAATTACATCAGCAAATGAGTTAAATAAATTTAAATACTAACTATATTTTTTGTTTTTACTTCAAAATTTAGTCTGAAGTTAATGTACTGGATATTATGAACTATCTATGTAATACATAACGTGCTTCTTTGTCAGAATAGATACAAAGTTCTCCAAAAAATCCTAGTTAACAAATGGATTTTGCTAACATCAAGCTTTTTAAGTATTCCCTCAAAGACTAAATAGAAACAGCAAGACATATTAATGATAGTAATGCAAAATAAAAAGTAAAACTATTTTAAACATTAGTTAATACCTTTCAAAATCATATATATAGGGCAAAAGTAAGATTGTTATTAGTTCTCTCTTATATAAATCTACTTTGTAAATGTGGTAGTATAACATTTTTATGGAAGATTAGTGTGCAATCTGATTTGAATGCCTTTTCCCTAAAATAAATAAGGACACATGCTGAGAATATACAATTTCACTGATCATAATGCACTTACAATGTTTAAAAAATAACTGTAGCATAAAATACGCACTATGCTTTTGGCAATGAACTGATTCCTGACGCTAAACATTAATCTTTTCAATTAAATATACAATAGTTTTATAATAGTAGAGTTTTTCATAACTCATATTTAATATGTATGAGGCTAAGGTTATTTTGTGGTACATGTTTTCATCTCTGAATGTATTGGAAGGAAAAAAATTAAGTCAACTATGTGCTATTTGTTATTGCTAATATTTGTATTTGGATCTTCTGTACATGGGAAGCCAATGAGTACATGGAATATAAAAATATTTTAAAAGTTGCTGAAAAAGAACCATACATCTTAATGAGGAATTAGAATTAGAATATGGAACTAGGGATCACATGCTTAGCCCAATTTTGTCTTCTACGTAGTTCTGTCAAGAGAAGTTCAGATATATATGTATGTCTCTATGTTTATACATATAGAAAACTAGACCACTTAGAAAGTACAATGTAGAAGATATGAGTTCATGGAGTTGTTTTTAGTTTTTGTTCCATGATGTAATTCCTATTCCTAAAATAGTGTCTTTCTTCCCTCCTTTAACAGTTTATTAGAATTTACTAAGTGCTAGAAACTATTCTTAGTACTGAAGATATAAAAGTTTAAAAAAAAAAATACATCCTGGAGAGGATGGCCAACTAGATATAACCAAGAAGAGCTTCCCCAGACATGCTCTGAACATGTCTTCAGAAAAAAGGCATTGAGAGTGGAGAGAAGGGATGCAGACCATGGCTGAAAGGGAAGGTAGCTGGGAAACAGGATTCATTTCTGGCCCCGAGTGGCACCTAGAAGAGAGGTAAGTGAAATAAGGGTGGAGTGGCCCACTCTTGCCACAGACCTCTAGGATCCTAGGTGCATGCAACACTCATGGACATCTGAGCTGGCAAGGAAAACTACCCAGAGAGTTGGCACAGACAGAACTTCAGCCTGTGCAGAGCCCAGAAATTTTGACCTGGGAATGCCTTCAGTGGAGCACGGTCATGTGCACCCATACTCCAAAGTTTGCCATACTCCTCTAGGTGGCTTTATAGCATTTATTAGCTTCTGGATTTGGACAGAGCAGACCTGTCCTGCCTGTGGGACTACGCCAGTCTGATCTGAGCACACCCCTGTCTGCCGGCTTCTCCCAAGGTCCCTGCTTGGCTACATTTGCTTGTAGCTCAGCCTCTGCTTGCCCATGGCCACTGCCTTAGCTTTTTCATTGGTAGACTCTGACTACCCATTGGAGTGTTTTTGCAGACAGATCCACACCAGAGTGCACCTGCCCACTGCCTCCCCCACACTGGCATGTACCTGCCAGCAACCTGTCCCCACCAGCACATATCCACCCACGGCATACCCCTGTTCCCCTGCTGGCACACATGCTTTCAGAGAACCAAGGAGGGGAATATGCATGGACCCACTGCTGGTATTTACACACGTAAGAAACCCTGCTGACATGGCAGTGGGCACATGCATGAGGGATCACTACCACACTGCCAGAACAGCTTTGCTGGCAGCCCCCACTGCAGTGTCATTGGCAGCATACTGACAATACCTCAGCCCCTCCAGTGCAGCAGATGCTTAGCTTTGAGAGGCCAAAGAATGAAGCCACAGGCCGGGCCCAACCCCCACAGGGTTAGAGCACACAGCCCAGAAGTGCTGTTATTAAGCCCAACTGATATCACAGTCAAACGCTCAAGGGCATGAAAGAATATAAAAGCAAAAAGCTGCATCCTAAAGACAGCAATTTCAAAGATTAAAGAGACCTCAGCCAACACAAATGATAAAGAACCAGTGAAATGGGCTTTCTTCAAGAGGCCCATTTTATATTCAATAACATCCATAGGCTCAAAGTAAAAGGATGGAGAAGGAGCCCTTAAACAGAAAACAAAAAAGAACAAGCGTTACTATTCTTGTTTCATACGAAACAGACTTTAAACCGACAATGATCATAAAGGACAAAGAAAAGCATTACATAATGACAAAGTGTTCAATTCAGCAGGAACACTTAACTATCCTAAACACATATGCACCCAACACTGGGGTACCCAGATTCATAAAACAAGTTATTAGAGACCTCTGAAGAGATGTAGATAAACATGCAATAATAGTTGGAGACTTCAACACACTACTGTGTTAAACAGAAAACTAACAAATTTGAGACTTTAACTTGACACTTGACTAAATGAACCTAGAAGACATCAACAACATACTCCAACCAACAGCCTAATATATATTCTTCTCATCTGCACATGGACTATACTCTAAGATCTACCACATGCTTGGTTATAAAGCAATTCTCAACAAATTCAAAAAACCAAAATCATACCAATTACACTCACAAACCATAGTTTGATAAAACTAAAATCAGTATGAAGCAGCTCTCTCAAAGAAATAAAATCAGATGGAAATTACACAACCTGCTCCTGAATGACTCATGAGTAAAGAATGAAATTAAGGCAGAAAACAAAACAAAACAAAAAATTGAAACAAATGAAAATAAAGATACAACATACCAGAATCTCTGGGACACAGATAAAACCAATCTTAAGAGGAAATTTTATAGCAGTAAATGGCAACATGAAGTTAGAAACATCTCAAATTAACAACCTAACGTCACATCTAGAGTAACTAGAAAAACAACAGCAAATCAATCCCAAAGCTAGCAGGATAAAAATAACAAAATTAGAGCTGAGATGAACAAAATTGAGACATGAAAACTATACAAATGATCAACTAAAGCAAACGTTGGTTCTTTGAAATTAACAGGAGTGATAAATTGCTAGCTAGATGAATACAAAAAGAGAGAGAGAAGGTTCAAATAAATACAATCAGAAATAACAAAGGGTACATTACCATTGAACCCATGGAAGTACAAAATATTATGATGAACAACACACTGTGCAAACCGTAAAACCTAGAAGAAATGGATGAAATCTTGGCAAAAATTAAACCTTCCAAGATTAAACCAGGAAAAAACAGAAATCCTCAATAGACCAACAATGAGTTCCAAAATTCAATCAGTAATATAAAACCTAATAACCAGAAAAAGCACTGGAAGAGACATTCATTCACAGCCAAAATCTGGTAGACCTATAAGAAAAGCTAAAACTAATCCTATTGAAATTAGTTTAAAAAATCAAGGAGAGAGGAGTGCCCCCTAACTCATTCTATGAGGCCAGCATCATCCTATTTATCAAAATCTGCCAGAGGTACAAAAGAAAACTTTAGATTAATATCCCTGATGAACACAGATGCAAAAAGTCTCAACAAAATGCTAGAAATTAAATCCAGCAGCACATCGAAAAGCTAATCCAACCTGATCAAGTAGACTTTATCCCTGGGATGCAAGGTTGGTTCAACATATGCAAACCAGTAAATGTGATTTGTCACATAAACGGGACTAAAAGCAACACCACAAGATCATCTGAATAGGTAACAGAAAAGGCTTGGACTTTTCCAAGCCTTTGGAAAGGCTGGAAATTGGACCCCTTCCTTTCACCATACACAAAAATCAACTCAAGATGGATTAAAGACTTACATGTAATACCTAAAACTATAAAAACCCTGTAAGAAAACCTAGGAAATACTATTCCGGACATAGGTGTTGGCAAAGATGTCATGACAAAGTCTCCAAAAGCATTTGCGACAAAAACAAAACTAGAGAAATGGGACCAAATTAAACTAAAGAGCTTCTGCACAGCAAAATAAATGATCAATAAACAGACAAGCTGCAGAATGAAAGAAAATATTTGCAAACTATACATCAGACAAATGTCTAATATCCAGAATCTATAAGGAACTTCAACAGATCAACAAGCCAAACACAAACAATCTCATTTAAAAAATGGGCAAAGGACATGAACAGACACTTCTGAAAAGAAGACATACACAGAACCAACAAGCATATAAAAAAATGCTAATCACTAATTATTAGAGAAATGCAAATCAAAACCGCAATGAAATATCATCTCACACCAGTCAGAATAGTTATTGTTAAAAAGTCAGAAAACGACAGATGTTGGTAGGGTTGCGGAGAACAGGAACACTTATATACTACTGGTGGGAATGTAAGTTAGTGCAACCACTGTAGAAAGTAGCTTAGAGATTCATCAAAGAACCTAAAACAACTGCTGTTTCACCAGGCAATCCCATACTGGGTATATACCAAAAGGAATACAAATTATTTTACCAAAAGACACATACATTCCAAAAGACACATACCAAAAGATTTATGTTTATCACAGCACTATTCACAATAGCAAAGAAATAGAATCAACCTAGATGCCCGTTAATGGTAGACTGGATGAAGACAATGTTGTACACATATGCCATGCAGCCATAAGAAAGAGAAATATTATATCCTTGGAAACAACATGGATAGAGCTAGAGGTCATTATACTAAGCCAATTAATGCAGTAACAGAAAATCAAATACCACATGTTCTTACTTACAAGTGAGAGCTAAATACTGAATGGATACACGTGGACACTAGGAGGGGAACTATAGACATCAGGGCATACTTGAGGGTGGATTTGTGGGAGGAAGGTGAGAGTCAAAAAACTACCTATTGGGTATGATGCTCACTACCTGGGAGACAAAATCATTTGTACACCAAACCCCAGCAACATACAACATATCCTTGAACTTTAAATAAAAGTTGAAAAAGAAAAAAACTACATACATTCGCATTAAGCACTTAAGAAATGTACACAGTTAAATGTAATAATATGTGGCGAGTATATGGGTATGTATCTGGATCACGGTGAACATAAAAGGCAATAATGAATTACATACTCATGGGGTCAGGGAGAAATATCACAAAGGCAGCATAAGGGAGCTGAATCAGGGATCTTCCAGATTTTCTTTGTTCAAGATAGTTATCCACAAATATTTGAATGTCTGTGCAAGTATTTTTACTTTAACCTAAGATGTTTTAGATATTGTATAAATCAACACAAGAAAGCTCCTACCATGACATACCTTTCCATCTATCTAAAATAAACACTACCAACCAATTATGTATCAGAAAATATGGCCCCAAATTGAAGTGCAAAATAAGTTGGGAGCAGAAAGAAAAATCACACAGAAAATAGGAATAGAAATGACAATTGAGTAATTTGTTAAATTTGAATGAGAAGAGGAAATGTTCTTAGTAAGCAAATAAACATTTATTTTAAATTACTTACATTTTTATGGTCCAAGTGCTTATAAAAAGAAAATAAATCTTTGTGGAATAATCAATTGAATAAATAAACACATGCACTTTTTACAGACTTCCTTTTAAAACGGAAGTATCCCACTTAGGGGTAATACATTTAAGTGCCTAAAGATATTGGAGTTGAATCGATTAGCATCTTTTTAGTTGGGTTTAGAAGCATGAGAGAGAAGCTTTATCAACATGAAAAAATTTGATGCCAAGAAAGCAGAGTTGCCGAAGAAGACAAAAGATGTCCGAGAATAAATATCGTGTCCTAATGAAATTTCCATAAAAGCCATCTCAGGTAGCACTTTTACCCATTGACATTCTTTGTACTAACTGTCACTCTAGGCTAAGGTACCAATAACTACAATATTATTACTTAAACTCCTCCTTTGGGCTAGTTTCACAGACCACCTTCCACCTTCTTCAACTTTTTAGCCTGATAGAAGAATTTGCTGTTTTTCAAAGAGGAGGAATTTTTCATATTATAAAACCTTTTTCTTACTAAAAAACATATTGTATTTTAGATGTCAGCATTTTTAGTTATGTGTGTACTTGGAATTTACCCAAAAAATGTTAATTAGGTCATAGCCTACAAACTAGTTTTATTGATGTATAATTAACAATATACTGCACATATTTAAAGCCTATGATTTGATACATTTTCACTTATATGTGCGCCCCGGAAAATATCACCACAATTAAGATAATGACCAGATCTATCACTCCCAAAAGTTTCCTTCTGACCTTTGCAGTCACATCCCCCCCTCATCTCAAGGAATCACTAAATATGCTTGCTATCATTACAGTTTAGTTACAAACTTCCTTCAAAAGAAGTTAAGGCACTAGGCAAAAAATCACACAGCCTATACATAGAATAAAATCATGGATAATATTCAGATTCATAAACTATTTTCATTATATCCAAACTGAGTAATCAAAACCTTCCTGAGAATCTCAGCATGAGAACAAAAGGCCATCTCCCTAATGCTGGAAAGACTCTTACTGAGTGTCACAGTTCTGTGAGCAATGATGTCCCAGTGAAATGAGTTTAGGAAGGCTGAAACTGCAGCACTCAATGAATTGCGTTAGGCCTCTGCATTTGAATTTATTCCCAACTTTTTTTTTGCCTCAAACTTCCTCTGACACTCTTCCTCACACAGCTAATGGTCTTGCTTCATAATTCGGTAAAGATAGACAGATTTATAGGAACTCCTTTATCTTCCCTCTACACCCTATGTCTACTCAATGAACGTGTATAATTGTACTTTTGCCTTCCCTCTTGTAAGAATAAACTGTCCTTGCTTCCAACAAAAGTCAAACTTTCCATCATTACTTTTGAATATGTGTTCCCATACATATTCAAGTGCATATTTCTAAAAATAACCCCTCCTTTTAAGATAATGGTAGCCAATTTCCACCTCATCCACCTTCACTCCTGAACACTTTCATTGCATCTCATAAGCATCCTCATGCTAATAAATTTTTTCAATCTTTAAAAATCCCTTCCTTAGTTCTCTTTCATGTAACATCTTTTCTTTAATTTTTTGCATTTTGAGAGAAAGAGTTGTGACTTTATCCCCATTAAAACATCAATATCAGAGTTTCTGTTATTCAATGTAACTGTGATGCCATAATTTTTAATTTTTGGTAACAATTCAAGAAGGGAAATGAAAATTTATTTCATTTATTAAAGAAGAAAAACTAGACCACTAGACCCTATGAAACCAAACAGAAATAAGTGATTTTGGTATTTCACATCTACACATATTGACAGCCTATTCTACATAAGGCCTACAGTTGTTATGAGTCATTTAGAACAGATGTCTGATGCTTGTCCTGCTCCATACTTGCAGGCATGACTGTTAACTGGTGTCATGTCTTATTTCTAATATTTAACCAAAAAAAAGAGCAACATCAGAGTAAGGTGATTAGTAGCCCAATAGCTGCCAGAAAATAGATGTCTTTGTGGTTTATTCTGAAGACTTAATTGATAGAGAAGGGTCACAGGTGAATATGACCTTGGCTCACTGCAACCTTCACCTCTTGGATTGAAGCAATTTTCATGCCTCAGCCTCCCAAGTAGCTGGGACTACAGGCATGTGCCACCACAGCTAGGTTTTTTTGTTTATTGTTTTTGTTTTTGTTTTATATTTTTAGTAGAGACGAGGTTACACCATGTTGACCAGGCTGGTCTTGAACTCCTGGCCTCAAGTGATACACCAACCTCGGCCTCCCAAAGCACTGAGATTACAGGCATAAGCCACTGTTCCTGGCCCCTGTTGCCATTCATTTTTGTTGTGATTTAGTATGGCCAGTGGGAACTGATCAGTGCCAAGACAATCTCCAGTGACTCACCATTCCCATTATCACTCTCCTGGGAGGTTAATGTACTAATCAGCCCTTGTTCACAAACTGATCTGTGAGAGACAATTGGCAGCTTGGAATGTGTATAGTCAGTAGCAGAAACAACAATTTCCCCTTTATGTGTTATCTTTCTCAGAGCCACCATTGACATCATCCAGCTTTCTTTCTCATGACACCTGTGCTGCAAACCTAAGAACAAATGCTATCATCTTGAATAATTTGATAAGGAAATGAAGATATTGAGATAGCAAATGACAACTTCAAGGTCACCCTAATGATGAACATGTAGAATGCTTTTTTTTTTTTTTTCTTTTTTGAGATGGAGTCTTGCTCTATCATCAGGCTGGAGTGTAGTGGTACCATCTCGACTCACTGCAACCTCCGCCTCCCGGGTTAAGTGATTCTCCTGCCTCAGCCTCTTGAGTAGCTGGGACTACATATCTGCCCACACGCAGATAATTTTTGTATTTTTAGTAAAGATGGGGTTTCACCATGTTGACCAGGATGTTCTCGATCTCTTGACCTCATGATCCGCCTGCCTCAGCCTCTCAAAGTGCTGAGATTACAGGTGTGAGCCACCGTGCCCAGCCATAGAATGCTTCTTGATTTTAATCCTTGGCTTTGTGTACTCTGAGCAGCAAGAGATTCTATTAAACATATTAAATTATGTCACTCCTTTTAAATGACTTCTCACCTAAATTCTGAACAGTTTTCCACAAACTGCAAGGCCTTACATTAACTGGCCTCTATCAACCTCTTCACACTCGTCTTGCTCCTCTCATTCATTACTCACTAACTTCACGCTTTCCAAATTTTCCACAGTTTTGATACATGGAGAACAAAGGTAATATTTTTATGGAACGCTGGGAAAATTAAACAGACTACTCGTGATCAGCAGATTCTGGGGCAGGAGCTCAGGCCACATACACCATACCCAGTTGTCTTGAGGACTGACAGCACTGATACCTCTGCACATCTGTAGGCCATTTGTGTCACACTATTGTGACTTGGTCAAGTTGAAAAGCTCTGCACTAGCCTCGCTGTCCTTCATTATTTTTTCCTCATATGTGCTGAGCTTCTTTTCCTGGTCAATTAATTTGTACTTACTGTTCCTTCTGCATTACATGCTTATTTCTCAGGACCCTTGCTTGCAGTTATCTTCTAATTCAAGTCTCAGGTTAAATATCTGCTTGAAAGACAGCTATGTCTGACCCTCAATCTTAAAGAACCCCTTGGCATTTTTCTCCCAAATCCTGCACCCAGATTTATTTTCTTCCTAATATTTATGATCATCTGAGTTCATCTGTGTTATTTTTTTCTTCATCTGTCATCTTTGTCTCTCCCATAAAATATAACCTAATGAAAAATGTAACCTCGTTTGTCTTATTGTCTTTTTCCAATGCCTACTGCATTTCTTGTCGTATAAAAGGTGCACAACATTTGTTGAGTATGTTGTATAAACTTTACACTTCTTAGAATTTCTACTTTGGAATAATATTTCTAATCTTTTCAAAACAGATTGGCAGATAAAATGGTGTACATAGCCATAGGACCTCCACTGAGTCCTAATGGGTATGGATTACTGTATCTCTGCATTAAGATGGATTGTTTACTGTGTCACAGTATCATAGATCATAAAGGTTGTACCAAGAATACACGGGGAGATTCATCTTTCTGTGAGAAATAAATGTTCCAACTCTCCGGGACAAATTAACATTCCCTTTTTGATGACTTAGACACTTCTAAAAGGCTGAAGCCACCACAAACTTCCTTGTTAGGTTACTTGACAATAACATGAGACCCCATCCTCCCTCAGCATGTCTTATATACTTCCATCATTAAGCAGATATGAAGAATTTATAGCAGCACTGTGGGAGATTACAGGAAGAATACTACAATGGGAGTCAAGACTCTTATCTACTAATCTTGACTTTGTTCTAACTGACACATTGGATAAACAACTTAAAAACATTCCCTACCCAGATGCTCAGCTTTATATTTATTAATGTATACATAGGAATGATTAATATATGGATATGAATGTTGTGACAAAGACTGAATGTATAGAAATGAAAGTTTTATAGGTTTAAATAAATACAATGTTATCCAAGTTCCAACAATGCTTTTCTTAAGTAAAGCAACATAAAAATAAAAAAGACATAACACAAAATAAAAAGACGTAACACAAAGTAGCCTTCCTTTATCCCCTAATATTCCATAGATTCTATCCTCCTCCCTACCATACCATTCCACTTTTAATAGACAATCTCATATTATTAATTTAAAAAATAGTTATTAAAGTAATTGATCAAAATTAATTGATCAATACACAGCAGTATTAGTTTTGAGTAACATCAATACATCACATTCCAGCTAAGGCATTTACTACCAGACTGATGTTGGACCTATTATTTAACCTTACTCTACATCAATTTATCATCTGAAAATGGGGATAGTAATTTTAACCATTTCTTTTATGGGGCTAAAATAAATTAGTGCCTTTAAATTATTTAAAATTGCATAACTCATCCTGAGCATACCATTGATGGTTCTAATAGAATCATTTTTATTAGAAACCCACTAATACCCCCTTTCCTTGAAACCTCATCTTCCCAATAAATATTATCTCATGTTTGGCTTAAATTTATTTTCTTTTTGTTTTACCAAGTAGCATACTTAATCCATTTCATTTTTCATACAACTTTTAAGCATTATTTTCTGATTTATCACTCTTTCTCTTTCCACCCCTGCTTCTCATTTGATCTATTTTCTAGGAAAGCATAACACGAATATCTAATACAGTTTTTCCTTAATTTTCCATAGCTCTATAATATAATTATCAACTAAGCCACCTACATTGCATCTGTCAAATAATTTCTGATTCATTTGCTTTCTGGGGAATATTCATTCTGGAGCTCTCCAACCTTCTGTTCCTGTCTAGCCTGGTGGCTTTAGAGAACTGCTACATGGCTGTTATATTGGCACTTTCTATTTTACTATGATCTCATGACCATTCTTTACCTCATTTTCTCTTCCTGTTTCTTTCTTCAATTTCTCAATTTTCTCCTCATTATATTGGAGCCCATGGTTCAGTAGCTTCCAAGATTAGTTGATTACTAGATTTTCTTTTTCTCTTTTGGAAAACGCCATTAAGGTTGGGGCTCTTACGATATTATTAAAGGTGATATTTCCACAGTAGCTGTCTTATTTAATCACAAATTGTTCTGTGAATTCGATTAAGTCCCACTGTGCTATTGTATAACTTTTTTGGTTGTTTATGGGTAAGTGGAAAAATAGGGAATCCCTTTTCTATAAACAAAGCTTCAGTTCATTATTCTGGTCTGTGTTCCATATGTTACTTCTCCTTTCTATTGCATTTGCTATATTCAAGTATTCAAGCCCATTTTGAAGTGTTCTAGGTTACTTGTTAACATTTTGCCATCTAGTTCCTTTTTTTCAGACA
This sequence comes from Theropithecus gelada, assembly GCF_003255815.1. Lineage (NCBI taxonomy): Eukaryota > Metazoa > Chordata > Mammalia > Primates > Cercopithecidae > Theropithecus > Theropithecus gelada. Next base: position 89,387,774 of record NC_037682.1, read on the forward strand.
TTTGACTATAAAAATGCATGTGATACGATGTGTATGTACACGTGTAAATTTGAATGTGGTACTGACAAAATGAAATATTTTCAAATATTTGTATATTCATATAAATGTTACAGGGAAATGCACAACTATCCTAGTATAAAAGTTACATTTGATTGTGTTAAAATTTTAATAATTTCTCAAATGAGAATAGTATGTGTTCACTGTGTCCTCCTTTCAAGCTTCCACTCTTTATGCACAATAAAAAAGGAAAAACTTAAATTCACCACTTATCCCCTTATTAAACTGGAGTCTGTAAGAGCAGTTGGCTAATGCTAGAATCACCTCACTGACTTTTAAAATACAGATGTACAGGATCAACCCACAGATATTTTAAATTATTTTTTCTATTGTAAGGATAAGACATCTGGACTTAAAAAAACAAACAAACAAACAAACAAACAAACAAACTCCTATACTTGTGCTGGTCAAACACTTTATTAACACATTATAAATATCTGTTATTTTGGTCACTATGCTCATTGTGGTTCAATAGCCACAGCCAGAATTATTCTGAACTTATTAACTATTTTTTTAAATTACAAATAGTTTTTACAGAGCTTTATGTTCCTATTAAGCTTTTGTCCATTACCTTAAAATATACTCTATTTTTAAATTAATTAAATAGTACTGTTTTAATAAGAAATAGTCACAGTGATATCATCTATATCTTTAAACATATGGCTAACAAAATAGATTTCCTAATATCTCACTGCCAGCGACTTGATCTGAAATACATTTGTCTGTTTTACCTATAAAACAATGGGAAGAGAATGTTTTTAAGGTATCCAGTGTTCATGTAATAACTTGTAATTTCCATTTCTTTTTAAATTTAGCTATATGGCATTCCTAAAGGAAAGATGTATTCAATTTGCCATGTGCTACATCAGCGTATTCCTCTGCATGGGTGAACTCACTGGCTTTGTAATTGTAAAGCATCAATTAGTAATAGAAAATAAAAGATCTCTTTTCGTCAAGCGGATTTTAACCTCATAAAAACTTAAAAATCACCATGATTTGATACCCCTATAGATTACAAGCTATTTAAGAACTAAACACGTATCTTCTAGTTACCTTCTCTTCCCTTCATAAGCGTACAATGCTCATATTGTACAGAGGAAGTATGTAGAATCTTATTTATCATTCAGAGATCACTGAACTTTGAGAAGTGGGGCTTCCTATTCCTGCACCTTCCAGTGTCCTTGCTGGCTATCAGAAAAAATGACATAGAAGCTACACTATCAAAATGCAGTCTAAGATTCAAAGCTTGATTCACAACTCTAAGGGAAATAAATTTGTTTAAAGAAGGAAGACAGCATGGGCCTAAAAGTTACTAAAGTGATGAAATGATGGAGCCAAATGGTATTTTGAGAAGACATGTGGAAAAACCTAATTTTCTGTAGTTGTTTTATTTGTTTTTTGTTTGTTTGTTTGTTTGTTTTCTGGAACAAGGATAATTCTCAATGGTCAGGATACGTATGTGTCTTTTTGGGTGCACAGTATCTGGCAGTGACTTACAGAGTACATGATACAGAGTAGACCCTTTATATAATATTATAAAATAAATAATTCAAAACATATATGAACTCTTCCCTGAGTGATTTGTGAAGTTCTTATTGTCATTTTGTGATTTGGTGGTGAAAAGAGGCCATCAGTATTCTTTTTCATCTCATTGTCCCTTCTCTAAAAATACTAGACTACAGACCTCACCCTGCCGGTCAGTAAAATCTGATGATTTACCCTTTTTTGAGCTGTTTTTTGTGTGTGTGTGTGTGTGTGTGTATGTGTGTGCATGTGTGTGCATGCGTGCGTGTGTGCGCGCACACACACAGTATATTTCTTGCTGTCTGGTCCAGGGATATAATTTAGTCAATCATATTCAATCCTGTTCCAGCTCTCACAAAATTTTGTTTTGCTTGATATAGCTGCATTTCAGGTCCTATCATTAAATTAACAATATTATTGCCTTCTTCATGGAGAAGTGTGTGTGTATGTGTGCGTTTTTAACCCACTTCTCAGATAATACTTATACAATGAAAATTTATAGTTATTATAATCGAACCAGGCACAATGCATTGTGATGTCAAAGTAGAACACTGAGTGGATGTGGCACTTTCACAGGGGATGTAAAATATGTTATACTCAAGTTCAATATTTGAAATTGTGAAGATAAACCCATTTGTTGACAAAGTTCTTCTCTATTCTTAGTTACTTGAGATGAGTACCATTCACCTGGTTTCCAGATTATCGTATGGATGGCTGCTACTATCAGGTCTTCAGTGTTATATAAAGAGAAGGCTGTCGGTACCAGTGAAAACACCATAGGCAGTTTGGAAAAGAAGCCCTTCAGACAAGTTCCCTTTGTGGGAAGAAAGGTTTATTGGGCTCGTACACAGATGTACAATTTCTCAAGACCACAGCAAATGGAATCTACCCCCAAAACAAATCTCTGTTCAAGAAGTAATTGAAGTAATGTTAGTAGAATGCTAAGTATACTGTACTATTACTTTTAAAAAACAATTTGCTCACACTAGAGCATACTCAGTAAAGTTACATGCAGTTTATTATAAAATTATTGGAAACAAAGAGAAGTAACATCTGTGAGGTCACACAAAAATAAACTGTTTCTTCTTGCACGTTTATGCCGCCCTAATTTCTCTAATGTATCCGTTGGCAGAAATCATTCCTGATGCTATTTAAATTTTATTCTTTAAGGTTCTTATATCATCCCCTTACCATTTTCTAAAATTATAAATCCTTAAAATTATATTTTATATTTTGAGAATCTATGTGTTTCAGCTATTGTAATAAAAAACTGGCATCTTCTATTATCAATTAGCTAAAATATAAATTTATTGTTTTAAAATAGGACCTATATGGAATTACAATGTATTCAAATTCATTGTTGCTATTTCCTTTATTGAAACAGCACCATACTGGTTATCAAGATTCACAGATTACGATCCTGGATTTCTTTTAAGTTATATAACCTTAAAGAAGTAGCTCATTCCTGCTGTCTTGAGCTCAAATTTGAAATTTGTGTGAGTGCATGTATGTATATGTATGACACAGAGAAAAGAGAATCTATGAACCAGATAATATCTCTGATTCTATCCAATGCTTTTATTAAATTTTTAAGAAAGATTACATAGTATACACACTGTTCTTTCAGGTAAACATATGGTGTCCATATGATCTAAGGACCTAGTTTGGCTTGGGCATGCGATCATTATATGTTATTATATAATTATTAATAGTTTCTACTTTCACTCCCCAAAATGTCTTAATTTGGGTGATAAATTATATGCTACCTTAGGTTTGAGCACTATTGAGTTAACTCCTTTGACATGCAATTCAGGCCAAATAGCAAATGATCTAAAATAGTGTAAATGGTTTTTTAATTCGGCTCCAAGATCATTATTAGAACTTAGCTTTTAGAAACTAGGGGATTTTGAAATTAAAGACACTATATGTAATTTATAGCCATATGATGTGAGTTATGTCTATATATTAATAACAGAGAATAATGAAAACAATTAAGTAAACATCTTGAATTCTTCCTACAGTTTTTAAAAATATATTTAATTGGAAGGAGTCTGACATCTATTGTCACTGCCACTGGATTTGAAAGATATACCTTGTATTTCCCACCTTTCAAATACTACTCTATATACTTTTTTCTTTTTAATGTTTGATATTATATAAAATCTCGACATACACAGAAATAGTATTTTAGAATAAACTTTCATGTATCTGCCACTTGTCTCCAAAATTTATCAAACACTTGCCAAACTTTTTAATTTACATTCTCTAGCAATAAAAGTGAAGCAGGAAAAAAAAAATATTTTAAAACATTATTTAAATTTTCTCAAATTTGTCCTAAGGGAATGCAGCGAAAATTTTTTAAAAAAATGTATTTAAGAAAATCTACTGTAACTCAACAAGGAGAATAATCATCTGTGGCATTTGAACCACGACTCACTCTCGTGCCTTTCCCTGGTGATTTCTGTGGATGCTACCTTATGGTTCTGGATGGATATGGCCAAAGACTGGCCCTCTCCCCACAGTTTCAATTAAGGCTTACTCTATTTTACCAGGAAGGCAGGGTACCAGCAAACCTCATCCCCTCCAACTCCACATTGAAGAAGTTAAAATCATGGTGAGGTTAGTTGGGAAGAGCTCCCTTTCTCCACCCAGCCCTTCCCCATAGGACTAAGACTCTACCCTTGGTGAGGCAAGATGAGAATAGTGAGGCCTTGACAACCTTAACTTTGGCTTGCTTATAGAGTAGAAGTAGCAACCAGGAGCAGGAAAACCAGAGCTTACTGTCCTGTAAGTAGAGTATTGTCAGAGAATGATTGATAAAACTATTTCATGGGGAACAGAAGCCAGGAAGAAAGAGAGCTCCAAAACTATCCCCAAAGAAACTGACTCTATTATAAACAAAACATACAGAAAGTGAAATCTAAAAGCACTCTAGAAAACAATAGCTCCTTAAAATTAAGAATAACAAGCCAAATTATAAGCTATATATATAAGATATATATCTCCAATTGGCCTAAAAATCTGTCTCTGCCCAAATTTAATTGGACTAAACTGCTGAAAAATGTATAATCCTGGGCACTGTCAAAAACAATAAAGCAATAAGCCTATAATTAGTGGAGCCTGATATACAATGTCTGATGCCAACTAAAGCAGACAGGTTAACAAGAACATTAAGTAGAGAGACAGTCAAGGATAACTCAATTAAAACTACTGTTCTTTGAGGGCAACTGTGCACATACCAAGGATAAGCCCTCCGATGAGCGCTACCAAAGGCTTCACAATGCAGAGGAAATACACTTTAATAAAATATCCTAGCAATATCATTAATAAGTAAGCAAACAAAAACAGGTCCTGGAGAGGGGTGAAGGAAGTTCATATCCAGAGAGTCCCCAACATATTACTTAAATGTCCAGTTTTCAATAAAATAAGACAACCAAAAATATGTTACCCATGTAAAGGGGAGAAGGAGCAAGACAGGCAACAACACCTGTCCATGATATGGATTAGATATCAGATTTAATAAAAATATCAAGTAGTCCTTATAAATATGTTTTTAAAAGTAAAAGAAACCATGCTAAAGAAGTGAAAGAGATACAGTGTTTAATCAAATAGAGAATATTAATAAAAATACAGAAATTATTAAAAAGAACAAAGTAGAAATTTTAGAGTTGATATGTACAATAACTGAAATTTTAAAAATTTACTAGAAGGAATACAGAGTAGTTTTCAAATAGCAGGAAAAAGAATTAGTAAACTTGAAGACTGATCCATGCTGAATGCAATGGATTCAGCAAGAAAACAGAATGAAGAAATTAAATAAAGCCTTAGAAAAATATGGAATTTCTTTAAGGACACCAAGATACACAAAATGGGAGTGCAAGAGAAGAGAAAAAAGCAGAAAAATAATTTTAATAGACAATAGTGGAAAGCTCCTCAAATTTGCTAAAAAACATTAATCTACACATCCAAGAATTTAAAGAACCTTCAAGGGAGATAGATGGAAAGCAATCTACCCCTGGACACACATTATAATAAAGCTGCTGAAAGCCAAACAGAAAGGGGAAAAAAAAAAAAAAAGCCTTGAGGCAAGAGAAAAACAACTGACTGTGTATGAGAGAAATCCAATAAGATTAACTACTAATATCTCATCAGGAACAATGAAGGCCACAAGGCTGTGGGAAGACATATTAAAAATGCTAAAGACTAAGGGTAAGAGAAAGTGTGCCTTCCTTCAAGTAATGAATCCATAAAAGATTAGAAATAAGAATTAAGCCTAAGTTTTATTTCTCTAAATCAGTGAGTTTAGTAGTATTCAATGGATCTCTGGCCTATATAGACAAACATTTCCCTAATGTTCTTATTTGAATTGCAGATATTTGAACTACAACCTTAGAAAATCTTATGCTGGATTTGGCATGGATTTCAAGAATCTCCATTCTAATGTGCTTTAGAAGTAATTTTATGTGGGTCATTTGAATTACAGTCCAATAGCTAAAGAGATACAGTACAGAGTGACCATGGAGCTAGAGAGATGAGCGTTTGAATCCTCATTCATCACTATCTGCCTATTTAACTGGTGTTAAGTATGAAGTGTCTTGCATTTCTAGTTGTTATAGTTAGTAAAAATGGTAACTCTAATATTGTGTAGAGTTGTTGTAAGAATTAAATAATATATATGAAGTTGACCTCTAAATCTGATAGGCCTTTTTCTCATTCCCATTTTCTTGCTCATTCTACTCTCATTCCTATTTTCTGATGATACCTTCCCCTAAAACCATAATTATTTTAATTTCAAATTACAACTTATTTTTTCTTCTGTCTTTTCTCAAGAAAAAAATAAATTTTAACTGGAATTGTCTACTTGGATAATTAAAATAAGGACACTAAATTTTGAATCGGGTTAGAAAACACAATTTTTAGATTGAAGTTTTTAAATAAAAATCCAAGTTTTTTGTTATTTTAATAAATGCAATAGTATTTACTAAAGCTTGTCTCAGGCAATAAACAGATATTGTTAAAGAAAGCAGAGAATCAAATGTCTTTCTTAATTTTTCAATATTTAAGTTGAGCAGTCTTTTATGAACCAAAATATACTCATATGTACACATTTGTGTGTATATGTGACTGCATATATGCACACGTGCTTGAATACTGTGGTGGAACATTGTTTTCAGATGATGATTACATCAGGATATGAAAATCAATGTACTCAAAGTTCTCTGTTTATTGGCAGGATATCTCTATTCATAGCTTGTTTTAAGAAAAACTATCCAAGGAAAATATATACTGAACGTCCAAGTCACTCTATATACGTGGACAGATGGTCTAGTAAGCCACCATGTTCCCCATACATCCTGGTATGAACAACCTATGTGATTCCCTCTGCTCTTAGTGTGTCTGTACTACTCATGACTCACGTCTAACCAATAGGATACAGAAACGATGATGGGATGTAAGTGATTACTTGTACTTAAATGCATTATTACATTGCATAAGATGTTAGCACTCAAATTTTTGGAGCATTTGTTTCTCTCTTGTTAGCTTTAAAGAGGCCAACTGCTTTACTGTGGACTTCCTAAGATCACTGTAAGAACTGTAAGCAGCTTCTGGTATGTAAACAGTATAATTAAAAAGAAAAGAGTGACCATTGAACTAGAGAAATGAACACCTGAATCCTCATTCATCACTACATGTCAAACTGGGGCAAAATATGGAGCCTCTTAGATTTCTAGTAGTTTTTCAGTAAAAATGGAAATTATAATATGTTGTAGAATTGTTGTAAGAAATATGTATATGAAGCTGACTTCCAAATCTGTTAGGCACCTTCTTTTTTTATTTCCATTTTCTTGCTCATTCCACTGTTGTCATTCTGTGTATATGGCCCACAGCCGGCGAGAAACTGAGGCCTACATTCATACAACCATAAAGAAATGAATTCTATATAATAGAGTGGGTATGGATTATAGCAAGCAAAAAACTGAAGCCTACATTCCTATAACCACAGGAAATAAATTCTACCAACACCCTGATCAATCTTGAGAGATTTTCACATGAGACTATATCCCCAGCCAACATGTAGATTGAAGCCTTGTGAGATCCTAAGTAGAAGGCTCAGTTAAGCTGTACTAACTCCTGACCCACAGATGCTGTGGACAAATAAATGTTATTTTAAACTGCTAAGTTTGTGGCAATTTATTACTCAGGAATATAAAATAATATAATGCGTTGTTTTATATTCCCTTTATTTGATTACATATTCTTTGAAGACTAGACTATGTCTTCTTTATTTGAACTTGATTTTAAGGGTTTTCATACTAAAACTCTGAATGTAAATGTAACCTTTACAAATACAAAGAACCAATATATAAGCATACATACATGTCTGCTATTTTGTTATTTTCTCCCAAGCACTTTAATATATATTGTCTAATAAGGTAAATATATCCTGTGGTAAAGGTAGAAAGATTTTTTTTTTTCTTTTTTGACACAGAGTCTTGCTCTGTCGCCCAGGCTGGAGTGCAGTGGTACGATCTCGGCTCACTGCAAGCTCCACCTCCCGGGTTCACACCATTCTCCTGCCTCAGCCTCCCGAGTAACTGGGACTACAGGTGCCCGCCACCACGCCTGTCTAATTTTTTGTATTTTTAGTAGAGACGGGGTTTCACCATGTTAGCCAGGATGGTCTCGATCTCCTGACCTCGTTATCCGCCTGCCTCAGCCTCCCAAAGTGCTGGGATTACAGGCTTGAGCCACTGCCCCCAGCCGGCAGAAAGATATTATGCCTACTTCACAGGTAGGAAAACCAAGGTTGAGTGACTTAAAAGTAGCTCCACTAAACTCACCTACAAAGTGAGCCACGATGATTACAAAATCAAGTTAGTCAAGCCAGGTTACAAGCCTGTTCCCTAATCAAGGATTGGATGAAAGTTTCCTTAGACTTATGTTGCTTTGCTTTACCGTCAAACTGCCAAACATGCAGTAAAAATATATAAACAGACAAGAAAACAAATGACTGAACAAAATGCTCTGTTATGTCCCTGGTTCCTCAAAAAGGTCCACCCAAACTTGTCAGTCAATACAGCATGGGCCAATTAAGAAATCCACCATGATAGAAAAACTTAAGTCTTTGCCCTTTAAACCATTGTTGCAGGGGAGTTTCCATATCAGTACTCATGCATTCACTTTACACATAAAGAATCTGGGCGTGGTGGCTCACGCCTGTAATCCCAGCACTTTGGGAGGCTGAGGCAGGTGGATCACAGGGTCAGGAGATCGAGACCATCTTGGCTAACACGGTGAAACTCCGTCTCTACTAAAAATACAAAAAATTAGACGGGCGAGGTGGCAGGCGCCTGTAGTCCCAGCTACTCGGGAGGCTGAGTCAGGAGAATGGCGTGAACCCGGGAGGCGGAGCTTGCAGTGAGTGGAGATCGTGCCACTGCACTCCAGCCTGGGCGACTGAGCAAGACTTCATCTCAAAAAAAAAAAAAACAAAAAACAAAACCAAAAAAAAACACACACACACACACACGAAGAATTCCTTGCTATATCATGTTATATAATATTCATTCCAACTTTCTGGATCATCAGGTCTAAAGAATGCCTGCCTATGTCCTGTCCATCAAATTACCATTCTAGCTTGCTATTGTTTCAATTGTACTTTTTACATGTATAAAAGCAGACAACCTTTTAAGAATAAACTAAATCAATAATTTAGTATGTTATCAATGTCTACATTTATTTTCTAACTATAATTTACATTAAACACTACTTGTTTCTTGTAAGTATATAACTTTCCGTATGTAATTATTCACTCAACTTGCAATTTTTAACTATTGGGAAAAGTAACTTAAGATAGAAATATGACCTAGGAATTTCAAATACATAATACTCAGTTTCTAGATTTGGGTGATATTTGAATGAAAGAAATTGTAATATTTTCGGTGTAACTGTCTATCCTGTTGAGATATGTTAGCATATTGGGTCATCGTATAAAGAATTCATTGTGATTTGTAATGGGCCACCTCCACTATTCGTGGTTTATACATGGCATTTTTAGACATCCCCATAGGAGAGTCACTCTGCTCCCAATAGAGGCTGTAGGTCAGTGTGTTGAGTCAGCATGATGCCATTTTAAAGGATGTGTGTACAATCTGTGAACTTGATTCAGTTGGGTTAAGAAGTATAGCACACAGCAGGGGAGAGTAAATTTCCTTTACTCTGCTGTTGCTGAAGTTGCAAGGCCATGAGTGGAGAGTAGAAGCAAATATCTAAAATGATAAAAAGTCCTTTCTAACTTTTCTAGGTTCCATTGCTACTTATTTGTGATTTACAATTAAAACAAAACAGTCTCAACTTGCTGCTTCTAAATAACCTGATCTTTTTTGAGCAAGGTACTTTAAATAACCTTTACTGAATTATATGTGTTATTTCTTAAAACAAGTAAACAAAAAGACAGTTGTGGTTCAATGTCAATTTTTAACATGTTAAGAAATTCTTCTAATTTATTGATTCAATCATTTGGGAGTACCTTTGACAGCCTATTACAAACCAAATTTGGTGCTGGGAACACAACCAAAAAAGTAAAACAAAACAACAGTATATGGTATTGGGTATCAGATCTTGAGCTCAGGGCCTCCTGTGTGAGATATAATTTTTTTTCTCTCTATTATACTGCTCTTGCTAAGACATGCTAGCTATGCTTAATAAGATATAGCCCTGGCTTGCAATGGAAAGTAACATCTCCTGGGAGAGTAAAATGTTATAATAACTAGACTGCAAACTTAAACATACACTAGGCCTGTGTAAACATTTTTATTAAATTTCTCTGTCCCAATTTTTTAAACCTCTCCACTTTTTCAACCACATTTTTTTCTTACTTTGTATCTTACTATGCAGAGCAGAGTAGCCTTAAGGGTCATCAAAAATTGACTTCGAAGAACAAAAAATCAAATCTTTGATATTTTGAACTTGTACAAAAGTGAGAAAATTCTGGTACAATGTAGCTTAGAAAATGTGCTATTCAACTACTTTGGAAGTTGGCACTCTCCTAATTTTGAAGACGGGCTTGGAACTGCTCAGCCACTAAAGAGACCCATGACTCTGCGCAAAATTAGAATAAAGGATTATTACCCTATGACTTGCACTGTTTTGTTCTTGAGAATCAAACAGTTCTGTTTGTAAATGAAGAGTACATTCTGAGAGAAAACTATGGAAAAGTTTGAGCTGCTTTGAGACATGTTTCAGGCACCTCAACACACAGATGAAGAGGGGAGAGAAAATAACATGAAATGTGAATGAGATAAATCCTGAGAATCTGTTCAAAGAAAGAAATATTTAAAGGACAACCGCGGGAAGAGCAGAACCTAGGCTTCATCACCTTCTGCCTGCCACAGTCCAGCTCCAGCCAGAGATATAGTGAACACTTTGATATGAAGTTTGAGGGGAAAAGAAGAAAAGGAGGAAGAATATTAATAATTCAATAGTACATAGAACTGGAGGAAAAAAAGTAAAAAAAAACCCAGAAAATTGACAATACTTGTTTTGCTTCCTCTACAACAAAGGCTATCAAAGATACAACATTCTGAAGAACGAGACCCCTTCAAATGGAAAATAGTAAAAGAACCTGTTAGTGAATACCTTTTGCCTGGTACAGCTTCACATGTACTGTATTATTTAATTTTCCAGATAACTCTCAGCTGCAATAATTATCTTATTATATATGAAAATTAATGCTCAGAAATATAATTTTTTTTATCCTAGGTCATACAATAAACTGAATTTCAAATTTGTACTGAAGATAAGTTGACACTAACACTCACTAAAAAAAAAAAAAAAAAGAAAATCTGTAGTATTCTGTTCAGATGGTTGGTATAAACATATTGCATATTCAACCTGACTCAGTTTATCTACCATCAATAGTAACAGAACAGGCTGGGCATAGTGGCTCACACCTGTATTCCCAGCACTTTGGATGGCTGAGGCAGGTGGGTCACTTGAGGTCAGGAGTTCGAGACCAGCCTGGCCAGACGAGGCCAAACCCCATCTCTACTAAAACTACAAAATTTAGCTGGGCATGGAGGTGGGCACCTGTAGTCCTACCTACTTGGGAGGCTAAGGCAGGAGAATCACCTGAACCTGGGAGGCAGAGGTTGTAGTGAGCCAAAATTGTGCCAGTGCACTCCAGGCCTGGGTGACATGGCTAGACTCCATCTCAAAAAAAAAACCAAAAAACAAAAAACAAAAAAACAAAAAAACAAAAAAAAAAACGTAGTAATAGTACACATCCACCCACACAAAAATAAATGTTTTTAAAATAGGACAGAGGTGGCTGGGCGCGGTGGCTCATGCCTGTAATCCCACCACTTTGGGAGGCCGAGATGGGTGGATCACGAGATCAGGAGATTGAGACCATCCTGGCTAACACGGAGAAACTCCGTCTGTACTAAAAATACAAAAAATTAGATGGGCGTGGTGACAGGTGCCTGTAGTCCCAGCTACTCAGGAGGCTGAGGCAGGAGAATCGCGTGAACCCGGGAGGCAGAGCTTGCAGTAAGCCAAGATCGCACCACTGCACTCAGCCTGGTGACAGAGAGGACTCCGTCTCAAAAAAAATAAATAAATAAAAAATAAAAAAGAGAGAAAATAGGATAGAGGCAAGAATATCATGCCCTACATTGCTCCTTGAACACTCCATGTGCAATGGCAGGCTGAGGAAGAGGTTAATATGAATGAGAATATTGTATCACAAAGGAATTTTGGGTAAGTAACATGGATAGATAACAGCCTGGACTAGGCCTGAGTCCTCATGTAACTAAAGGGAAAACTGATGAGTCATGTTTGTTTTAAATTTTGGCCAGACTACAACTAAACACTTATTTTTAAAACCAAGAAATGAACATTTACGAAAGCTAATACAAGTTGTACATCTTTTCCTCCAATTAAATCCAGAAATTAGTTTATTCACTCATAAATTAAATGTTTATTGAGCACAAGCACCTGCTATGTGAAAGACCCATGTTAGTCAACTGGAGTGTAATAATGACAGAGGACTGAAGCTGACTGCTTTTGTCATCAGAGAACACACTGCCTAGTGAAGGAGATAGGCATATAAACTATTTTGAGATGAATTAAGTACTAAAAATATGACACTACCAATGAGAAAATCAATCCATTTGTAGAAAGCTAAGGACAGTTTTATAGTAAAAGGTATATATATATACACACACACTCACACATTTATACACGTACTTTTTTTTTTTTAAGTGTCAAATAAATCCAGTGGGGAAGGGCTTTCTGGGTAACGAAGTTGTTTTTTCTTGTTTTTTTTTTTTTTGTTTTTTTGTTTTTTTGAGATGGAGTCTCGCTCTGTCACCCAGGCCGGAGTGTAGTGGTGCAATCTTGGCTCACTGCAACCTCCACCTCCCGAGTTCAAACAATTCTCTTCCTCGGCTTCCCAAGTAGCTGGGATTACAGCTGTCTGCCACCATGCTTGGCTAAGTTTTTTGTATTTTAAGTAGAGACGGGGTTTCACCATCTTAACCAGGTTGCTCTTGAACTCCCGACCTCGTGATCCACCTGCCTCAGCCTCCGAAAGTGCTGGGATTACAGGCATGAGCCACTGTGTCCAGTCAGGAAGATTTTAAAAAGGAAACCAGAAAATTTGGGGATGAAAAATACCAATGCAATTTGAATCCTCACTTTAGCACCGAGTAATTTGAAATCTTGGGTACTTTCTTGACTTCTCTGTACATTAATTTTCTCATCTATTAAATGGTAATAAAAATCCCTATGAAAAACAGCTGTGAAGAATGACTAGGTAGTAGGAAGTCCAGGTCATTATGTCTGATACTTGATGATTTTACTGTATACACATTGCCTGCATACATCCGATGTTTAGTGAGTCTAACCTTCAAAATTCCTTGAGAAAGGACAAATCTATTTTTCTAAAAGTTTACTTAAAAACTCCATTGGCTACTCACTGCTATGCTAGATGAATCACAGTTCTGACTCAGCATGATCATTCCTTTGCTTTCCAGCCTATCCTTTTAAATCCCTTATATTCAAGTAATAGCCTGGGTGAATGTTTTTGCATGTCATATACAAATAACCACATCACACACCTTAATTTTAGCATCTCTATATTAAGGGATGCCACAGCACACCTACTTTGCTTCAGGAAAAGGTTGTTGTGACAGCTGAGATACATACATTCTGAAAGTGAGGAGCTTAGGCTACTAATTTGCATGTCAAAACCCAAATTTCACTTCTTTCTCATTTCTACTGACAATGATTGTGTCTAGTTAATGGGAGTAACCTGAAAGAGTTGTGCATTTCACTAAGTTCTCTAAAAGCTTTGCTACAGTAAAGACTGCAAATTAAAATAAAATTTTAATCATGTAGCAGCTTGCAAGTGCTGGACTAATAATAATGATTAAGGACCTTTTTATTCTGTAAAAGGAGCCTGTACTTCCATAGTAAAAAAAAAAAAAAAAAGAAAGAAAAAAAGAAAAAATCCATTATTTAATTTCTTTATTGGCAGTTTTTATTGAAATCTTAGCTTGCTGGGAAAACCTGAAAATCTGCCCTTTTTTTTTTTTTATAGCCAGAGAGTACATTTTAAATTTTACCGTTAATATATACAATTTAGTCTTGGAAAAAACACATCTTATAAAACCTTACTTAAAAGCAGCGCTTCATTTATCATGTTAATTTTTAAATTACAGAATGGGGGTATAGATGAAAAATGAATAAGTGAAAGAATACTTGGTGGATAAGCCACAAATCCAACATCCTTTTCTGTTATTTAATATCTTACCAGACACAGATGTGGCAGTTTCTGTGTCTCACAGTTTCTATATTATATGCTTCAGGAAAATGGTCTGCCTTCCTTGCCTCTGTCACAGATTACTGTGTGATTCAAGTGAGCTGACATAATGAAAATGTCTTAAATTTTGTCACATTATAAAATGTGCTAAATCTAGTTAATATCCTAAAAGTCAAAATGGATATTTGTTGTCCTTCTAAAATACAATAAATTTATGCTAATGCAAAATTCTGTAACTGTACAAATAGTAATTTTAAATGTAAAGGTAAAATTATACAAGATTTTAAAAGTCGGATCAGACATCCACATAGTTAGAGGCATTAAAATTTGGGGGTCAACAAGTTTAGATAGTATCTTCTTTAATTAGAATTCAATGGCATTTATACCTAAATGATAATGTGGAAAGAAATGGGGGAAAAACAGAATCCCAGTAATGCTGATGTGGAACCATCAGTCCTGTTTTTATTAAAAAATATTACTGCTCAACTTTTGTCTCCATTTTGGTTTGGGTCCTGAAGCAATGAGCCCTGAAGATATGGAGATATTTTTTCAGTCCCTTTGATTTGGTTTGCCAAATAGTGTTTACAAGAGTTTTAACAACTGAAATTATCTATTCTTAATCAATTTATAATCTACATTAGTTTAACTTTGGCTATATTCACTAACATGGTTTTATTATTCCATTACCTGTAACAACCTGACTTGACTACTTCAAAAAACTCTTCAAGAAGATGAATTGCCGGTAACTTTACTGTTTGCTCCCAAAGGCAACCCCTCCCAAATTTAGTCAACAGAAAACTTCAACCTATATGCCACAATGTTAAATTATTATTTATCCTTAAGCCTCTTAGAAGCCCTTGTGTCAAAATACTTGACTTTCCATGTTTGCTAATCCTAAACTACTCTCTCATGATCGTCTCAGTCCTAATCAAGTCTCCATGAAGGAAGACCCACATTATGGTCCAATTCAAAACTACATAAATGTACCAAATTTACCCAACCTCCTCTGAGATGCTAGGAATTTATCAAGGTAGTTCTCTTCCTGAATGCCCTAAAAAAAAGCTCAGCTTTACATTATTACCAAATTGTCCTGGTAGAATTTAGTAGGAGACAATATTTGAGAATTTTTGTTACCACAAAAATTCAGCTGGAATATTCTCACAGCTATGGGCCAAGATCTTATCTTAGAAACAGTACAATCTTCTGGGGTTCCTTGAACCCCTGGACTTGGGAAATTTCATAGTGGTGCCTGTGACATATGCCTCATATTGGATACAAGCTCTGATTTCTTTCCTCTCCTTCCTAATTATCATAAATGTTTCTATCATGTGAGGCATCTGAACTAGTCATTGGGATTTTGACTTTATCTCATGACAATTATCAGAAGATTGTTACAGTTTCTATGTGATCCACCTTTGTATA
The DNA here is from genome assembly GCF_003255815.1 of Theropithecus gelada. NCBI lineage: Eukaryota > Metazoa > Chordata > Mammalia > Primates > Cercopithecidae > Theropithecus > Theropithecus gelada. The sequence continues at coordinate 89,403,603 of NC_037682.1, forward strand.
AAGGCAATAGCTAGACTATGGGATCTATCTGCCAACTTGGTTTTTTAGAGCTTTGTTGAAGATTCATAGTTCCTTATTTGCTGTGCAATCTCCGCTGCTTACTGAAAATAGTTTCTCAACAAATAAGCTTACCTCCAATGAAATTGTTATATTATCTCTCAGGTATTTCTGTCCATGACTATAATGCTTTAAGTCCTGCATTTTTTCTTCCATTATCTGATAAAAAAAAAAATTCATAACTTCTGCTTGTAAGCTCTCTATACCTCAAATAAGTTTATTAGAAACCCTTTAGTTTAGCTTTATTCATGTTTGCTAATGGGTCATATACTATGACAGAAACAAGAAAGTGTTTGGCACACTAAACTGTAATATATCTCACTTTACCCCTAGAATAATATTCCTTACTAGAGCCAAATATGTCAAGATAGTAAACTCATTGCAATCACCAGAAATTTTGGCTAGTATATCAGTCTGTGTCCAGTCAGAAGAAAGAAACCACATGGTAATTTACACAGAGGAAACGTAATGAAAAATTTATTAAGTTTTAATTCAAGAGTAGCTAAAAATGTAAAGAGAACCTTAAGGATTACCTAGCACTGAGAAAAAGTGCTTATAAAGAGACAGACTTGGAAGTAGAACTATTCAAAAATAGGCCACAGGTCAGATTTAGCGTGTGGGATGCAGTTTGCTGACTTTTGATCTAAGGTGTGTACATAGGGTTCAATAAGATCTGTTCCTCCCTTCCCTTATGAGTTAATATATGCTAGCTTACACATATAGAGCTACCACTTTTTATTCTTCACTCCACATTATTATCGCAAACATACACAGGCAAATGTTGGCAACAACTAATGCAATAGGCATGCTCATTTTTTTTTTTTTTTACTAAATTACCACAAACTTTGTGTTCAGTAAGAAACATCTGTGAAGACTGCTCTTGAGCCCTGGAGGAAAAAAACACTACCAGATTTTTTTTGACAATTAATACAATGGTGATATGCCAAGGAATTGATCCTTGCATTCATGCATCTTAAATAAAAGGTATAATAATTAAATTATAAGAAGTTGGTCCCTTGTAAAGACCTCAAACTGAGGACTATTAGGAACCCTTCAGCAGCAGATACGTTTTGGTAAGAGACAGCTTCTACCTGATAATTCTAGATCAATTAGACAACTACAGTAAATATAAACAGCTTCCACCTATGGGCCATGGAATGCTAGTACAGATAGTCACAGTTTTATCTGTATTGGTTTGCTTTCTTCTCCCATATATCTGTATGATTTTCTTGTCTAAAGCTACCACTAGGTAAGTTACTTTTAAGGCCTATATATATATATTTTTTAATTTATTTATTATTATTATACTTTAAGTTGTAGGGTACATGTGCATAACGTGCAGGTTTGTTACATATGTATACTTGTGCCATGTTGCTGTGCTGCACCCATCAACTCGTCATTTACATCAGGTATAACTCCCAATGCAATCCCTCCCCCCTCCCCATGATAGGCCCCGGTGTGTGATGTTCCCCTTCCTGAGTCCAAGTGATCTCATTGTTCAGTTCCCACCTATGAGTGAGAACATGCGGTGTTTGGTTTTCAGTTCTTGTGATAGTTTGCTAAGAATAATGGTTTCCAGCTGCATCCATGTCCCTACAAAGGACACAAACTCATCCTTTTTTATGGCTGCATATTATTCCATAGTGTAAGGCCTATATTTTTAATATTGCTTTCTGCTTCCTCAATCTCTCCTTGATTTGAATACAATAGCTGGCTCAAATTTGTTCACAAATAGGTTAAAGCATACAATCAAACAAATTGGTGGTAATTTACATGTATTGTTATGGTAGTCATGTAGCTTTCCTTTGTTATAGCATTTGTGAAATGGATCATTTGGTTTGCTAGGTAAAGGAATTAAATTGATAGGTGATATTTTGGATGGCAAACATCATGATTAGTCATAAGAGTCAAAAATCTAAAACCATTTCTCATGTCATAACTAGAAAAGGAGGCTCCTTTCTCTACTAAATTAACACTGAGGAGGAACTTTTTGAGGGGACTAGCTATTGTAATAGAACTTTCCCAGAAATAGAAATTGGAAGGGAACTAGGGAACAGATTGTGTATATTTGGAGGCTGCTGTAATTTCATGAGTCTTAAAAGATGCACAACTTCTCTTTTGCTTTAAATATACAAAATGATCACAACAGGGCAAATGTTATCGCCTGACCACTGTACTATTACAAAACTATCTGACATGATTCTATGGATAATTTGGCCCAAAACAGATTGTTGGTGATCCCAAATGGCTGGTATGCATTTGCAGCACAGAAGTCTCTTGGTTACTACCTAAAAACTAGACAGTTTCATTTTATCCTTGCAAACTGATGTCTGACTTCAGGATAGTACCTGATCTGCCATCATTCACACTCTTTTTTGTTCCATTGGCTATTCCTCTATGAAAAGGAGGTTGTTAGATAACAACAAAAAGCAGAAGGAAAAACTAATTTTGAGAACTAAAACATTAACCACTCAAGACAAATTCTGGATTATTCTTTCTACCACTAAGACTGTTTACCTCATGCTTTATGAGAGTATCAGGAAGCAGAAAAACGATCTTTTATTCAGAAAAGTATGTCAGAAAAGCAGGAAAGTCAGACAATCCCATCAGGGCATTATAATCTTCACCCAATGATATTCATGAAATCAGGCATACAGTATTTGAAAACAGAGCCATTTTAGATAGAATATTGCCCTCATAAAGGGGAGTATTCAGTGTTCTGAAGAAATACTGTTGTGCAAAATATTTCTGCAGACTTCTGTGGAATCATCAATATTACTAGCAGATTAGAAAGCAAACAAAAAAGTAAAACTAGGTAATTTGTGTAATAATCCCATGTCTGGTTTTGTTAGCTCTTCATATTAAGGATGGGACTTATTCTATTTACTTAATATGAGCACTCTTTGATCCTGGCTGAGAATTGTGATAATAATCCTTCTGAAAGTTTTTATCTGCATTGCAGTATTTTTATATGTGTTAACCGCAAATGCTGCTGTGCCAACTTTGTGAAATCAAATGATCTAACAAATGATCACCCAACAAAAGAACGGGGAACTTCAACACTGTAGAGGTTGAAGCAATCATCCCTGAAAAAGTGACACATTACCATGACATCTCACGTAACAGTGAAGATGTGATTTGATCATGCCTTCGAATATTCATGTTCAGTTCGCTAAACCTAGCAAACTGATGGCCTCCAACTTCATCAATGTTTCTGCAAAGGACATGATCTTGTTCTGATGGATACATAGTATCCCATGATATATATGTGCCACATTTTCTTTATCCAGTCTAACACTGATGGGCATTTAGGTTGATTCTGTGTCTTTGCTATTGTGAATAATCCTTCAATGAACATACACATGCATGTGTCTTTATAATAGAACAAGTTGTATTATTTTGGGTATATATCTGGTAATGGTATTTCTTGATTGAATGTGTTGATGAGAAGATTTATACTTGGTAAAATAGTTGAAGAGATTTATCCTGAGCCAAATATGAGTGACCATGGCTCGTGACACAGCCCTTAGGAGGTCCTGAGAACATGTGCCCTAGGTGGTCGAGGTACAGCTTAGTCTTATGTATTTTAGGCAGACATGAGATACCAATCAAATCATTTAAGAAATCCATTGATTTGGTTCAGAAAGGCAGGACAACTCAAAGCAGGGGCTTCCAGCCTATAGGTAAATTTAAATATTTTGTAGTTGACAATTGGTTGAGTTTATCTGAAGACCTGGGATTAATGGAAAGGAACATTCAGGTTAACATAAGGATTGTGGGGACCAAGTTTAATTGTGCAGAGGACTATCTCAGACTACAGAGACAGAACAGTTTGTAAAATGTTTCTTATTGGAACTAAAAGGGTGCCTGGCTCTTAGTTATCTCCTGGATCTGGAAAGGAGGAAGGAAAACAAAGGGGGAAGGTGATTCTCTATAGAATGTGGATTTTTCCCACAAGAGACTTTGCAGGGCAATTTCAAGGTATGGCAAGGAAATATATTTTGGGGTTAAATATTTTCTTCCTTGTCTCATACTGTTATACCAGAGTCAGATTGAAAAACAAGTCACAATATACAGGGTCAAATAAAACCCATCTGATGAGAATCCATGGTTTGTAGGGCATGACTCCCCAGACCCCTTAGGCAAGATCAAAAATCAGAGCTTAGTCCTTTGTTCCCCGCCCCACCTTGGCCATAAAGGATTCCACAGAATGCATATGCAGTCCAACAAAATAGCAACAGGTCCCAAGGTGCTAGGAGGCTCATTCCTAGAGTAGTTTTGTTAGTGGTAATAGTTTTAAATATTTGCGATTTGCATCATGGGGAGGGGACATGATCTAACCTGATGTAATAGCCAATAGTTCAAGGGGTAAGATGAAGTCAGGCCTAGGGTTTAGTCCAAAAAAAAAAAAAAAAAAAAAAATTCTCGGATCACATCTATTTTGTGAGTTATCATGATCCAGGTCTTTACTTGTACCTTCTTTCTTTTGCTGTGTCTGTCATAACATTTACAAGTGATACACAATGCTAATACAGTGACAAGTACCATACATCTAGCAAAGATCAGGCATCCAAGAAGGCTATAGAGTCAGAGGGTAGTAAACAACCTAACCAGCCAAAAAACCCACTGCATGCATCATCATACTCTTTGATTAGACTCACAATGTGTTTACCCTATTTATTAAGGGTCATTTGAACCTTATGATAAATCTTATTTGAGGATTATAGGACCACACTAAATCAGGATCCAATAAATTTAATTTCTCTTCTGGCCAGTTTATCTCCATAGGTGTAACATCCTGAAGAGGATATAAATTAAATGCAAAGAATGCCTGGTCCTCAATGTCTAAATTGTAATAGGACTTGTTAATGGAGAACAAATCTATTTTTCCCACCACTTTTGTATTGCACCATATACTGGCATTTGGGAGACAAAAGGAAGTTTTGTCACAGGAGAAGTTATATGATTCTACAGTGTCATTTTATTGTCCCTCCCAACAGAAATGGCCCTTTGTTATATACCAGATGCTATGTCCCATGGGGGTGGATAGTAGAGGCTAAGTTTGGAAAAAATCAGGGTTCCAAGTGGTTTGAGGGCATAGCCATTCTTCTTTCCTGTTTTTACAATCTGAAAGGGAGATAGGAAGCCATGTGTTATCAGCTAAAATAACCCACCTATTTCCCTGGGGGAGTATTCTTCTATTGTTTACAGTAGTCCCAATGCCTGCCAGTAGGATGACAGAGTACCTTTGAGCCTCATTTAACTCTGGTGCCTGTGCTCTGAGAATACAATACGTAAGGTCATATTTTCCATCCAAAAATCTCCCTAAGTTTGAGGGACCATATATTTTTCCACATGTGTTTGGATTGTACCTCAGTACAGAGAATTGTAGGCCATTGTTTCATAGCCACCTCAGATTCCATTTGTAATAAAATAGACATGAGCCCCTGTTGTGTAAGATGACATACTCATCCCCATCTTTGGCTTTGGAAGTATGTTTTTATGGTTTGTCTGGTTTCTTTTAGCCATTTGATGAGGGCTGCATTATTATTATTTTTTTTTGACAGAGTCTCGCTCTGTCACCCAGTCTAGAGTGCAGTACGGTGGCATGATCTCCACTCACTTCAAGCTCTGCCTTCCAGGTTCACACCATTCTCCTGTCTCAGCCTCCCGAGTAGCTGGGACTACAGGTGCCCACCACCATGCCCGGCTAACTTTTTGTATTTTTAGTAGAGACGGGGTTTCACTGTGTTAGTAGGGATGATCTTGATCTCCTGACCTCATGATCCGCCTGCCTTGGCCTCCCAAAGTGCTGGGATTACAGGCCTGAGCCACCGCCTCTGGCCCTGCATTATCTTTTATAGCAGCTTCCCATCCCTTTCCCTATTCCTGAAATAGCATTCCTACTATGTGGCCTATTTTTAATAAGGAAATTTTTTCTAAAGAATGTCTCTCTTTATTAGTCATGAACTCAGCTTGCCCCAGTATCCCTAGCCCAGCTCCATTTCCTCCAGTGAGGTCACACTTTAGTTTTTTGGAAGCCCAATTTTGGTATATTCACCAGGAAACCTGTTTCCATTGTATGCTGATGGCATTTGTACAATTTGGATAAATGGAGTAATCCAGAACTGCTGGGTATCTCAAACAATTGTTAGGTGAGTGGAAGTTACACCTAAGTATGCCTTTGGGTATTCCTTAAGGCTTCCCAGTGGCACCCTGGCCTTAAGGTGGAATGTGTGCTGTCAGGGACCTCTGTCCACCAATTGACTCTGGAGAGCGGCATCCAGTTGCAAGCACAGGGCTAGTAGTTATTTGGACTGGCCATGCTATGGCCGTTTACACAGGAGGCAGCTAGAATTTTGCCATTGTAACCAGGCAATTGTCTCAACTGATTATCCCTAATGTTTATTGTTATGCAGTGTTCTACATGGTTAGACCCCCTCAGTGATCATACTGAGGCATTGTTAGGCAAGTGTTCCTGTAGGGCATCATATTTGGTTACAGCCCTATAATAGAGCTACCCTAAAAAAGGGGGACCTCGGGGAATGTTTAGAATGGTGCTGTTCCACATAACACTCTTCACTGCATCCTCATCTATATCATACCAAATGATGTGGGCTCTGCCTGCAGGAGATTGCTGAGGACCAGGAGAAATTTTCAGGTTTGAAAAGAGAAGGAGTGTGGAGTAGGTGGATAGAGGCGATTGTGGGAATGAGAATGAACAAGTAAAACATTTTCCTGGCTTTAACAAGGGAATATATAGCCACATCCATTTAGAACATTATACCAAGGAATACTGCATAGATTCCAAACAGCTTCTGAAGGGTTTCAGTTAAAATATTCAAGGTTTTAGCAATATTCTACAGCAAGGAATTTAAGAATGAGAGCTATTTTAGATTTTATGAGGACTGGCCTGACCTGGAGTCTCTGGAAGTATGTTGGCTTTCATTGTAGCCCTAGAGACCAGCTGAGCCTCCAGTCTTCTCTTGACTCACAGCTGGGCATCAGAGACCAGTTCAGAAGTCCAGGTATGGTTAGGAATGTGGTTGGTCACTCATTTTAGGTGTGAAATGTGAATCCAAGAAACGAAGAAGTGACTTCCTTTAACTTTGCAGCACAAGAGTTGGTTACAAGCACCTGATAAGGTTCTTTGGTGTCTTTTTCAATATGCAAATTCACCTGGCTGTAATCCGTGGTCTTTTGGGCTGTCAGCCCCCAGGAGCTAAGTGTGACAGATTCTGTTACCAACTTTGTATTATTTGTTAAGGTTTTGAGGAGCCCTTGACAATAGTGCAATATTTTCCCTTTGAGTAAGGTCGGTTCTTATAAGCCCTCACCCAGTCTCATAGGTCTCCCTGTTATGATTTCATAGGGTAATAAACAATGTTTTCCAAAAGGAGTGGATCTAAGATTAAGCAAGACCAGTGGGAAGGCTTTTGACGATGGGAGGTTAAAAGCCGCCATCAACTTACCTAATTGAGTTTTCATTGTGTCATTTGTTCATTCCATCAACCCAGAGGATTGCAGATGGCAGGCACAATGGAAATATTGTATTATGGGCCAGATTTTGCAAATGGATTGAACAACTTATCCAGTAAAATGAGTCCTATGATCACTATGCAGTTCAGAAGGAATTTCCCAAACTGGAATGATTCTAACAAAATTTTCCCTACCGTTAAAGCAGTAGCCCTCTGACAAGGAAATGCTTCTGCCCAATGAGAAATCATAAAAACTAAGACCAGCACATATTTGAAATTTTGGGGTGACAGCATCTGGATAAAATTCAACTGTCATACTTCAAGAGGACTGGCAAAGGAAAATGATCTTGGGAGCCATATAAGGGCTTGACAGCGTTGTGTTTTGGGGCATATAGTACATCAAGAGTATACCTTCTGGGCTACAATGGAAGATGGTTTCCAAAAGTATTTTTTCCCCATGATACCATATTTTCAGGGGCCCAATGAATCATTTCGTGAAAAAACTGAAGGAAAGGTAATTATGCACCTATGGGAACTATGGGATTTTTTGTTAACTATGGGTTTGTCATTTCATGAAAAAACTGAAGGAAAGGCAATTATGCACCTATGGGAACTATGGGTTTTTTGTTAAGCTCTAGCCAAAATTCCTCACTTGGGTCAAACATGCCTCCATTCTGTTGCTAGGTTTGTTTCTCTTGTGGAGTAGATGCTGGTTGAGGCTGTAAAAGAAAGTGCGGGTATTTGTAGGATGAAAGGTACACACCCATACAGGATGGACCATCTTTTCTAGGACAGCATTCTTTGCTGTAGCATTAGCCAGACTATTTCCTTTTGCTTCTTCAGTGTTATCCTTTGGGTACCCAGAAATTTTTATGACTGCAAGTTGCTTTAGCTTCTGAATTACTTCTAGTAACTTCAAGACTTGGTGCCCATTTCGTATGGCCTATCCAGATGAAGTAAGAAATCCTCTGTTTCCACAGCATGCTAAAATCATGGGCTACTCCAAAAGCATATTGGTTATCACCACTTTTCCTTTAGCTAAATTACAGGCTCTAGGTAACGCTACTAATTCAGCCATCTGGGCTAGTTTGACTCCTTAGTGTTGGCCGGTTTTGATTATGTGTGTTATGTCATATCCTGCCTGGTAATGCCCTTGGTTGTCCCTTAATAAGAACCATCTGTGAATTAAATTAATTTAGCATTCTCAATGGGGGTTTCCTGTAAATCTCTCCTAGAGGAGAGTAAGATATTAGTTAGTAGATTGCAGTCATGTTCCTCTTCCTCTTGTTAATCTGGAAGGGAGAGCAAGGTTAAGAATGTTACAGTGCTTCAAAGTGATGTTGAGGGCAGAAAGAGGAGTGTTTCATAAGAGGTGAAGTGGGTAACAGAATAGTGTTGAGTGTGGTGAGAGCTTAAAAGAGATTTTACAGAGTGGGGGTCATAGCTGGTTAGAGGGGATCCTAGGACAAATTATTCGACATTTTTGCATAAGATGGCTCCAGCTAATACAGCCCTCATACTTTTGCAACTGGATGTAACTGTTAACTGAAACAACGAATTGGTCTGTGAGTGCCACCATGTTTTTGAGTTAATACTCCTAGAGCACTCCCCTTTATTTCATGTGCAAAGAGGGAAAAGGGAAAACTATAATTGGGGTGGCCTAGAGCAGGTGCTTGGGTGAGAGCCTGTTTCAGATTTTCTATGTGCTTTTCCACCTCTCTTCCCAGTGGATTGGGTTTGGCTGGGTTTGTTTTCGTTTTTTTATATAGGGATTGGGCCATGGATTGGGTCATTAAGGAGTAGTCTGGACTCCAACTTCTGCTGGAGACTCTCTCGGGGTTTATTAATAGCCCTCTTGGAGAATTCATATGTCCCAAATATTTAACTTGGGGGAGGCAAAATTGTAACTTATCCTTTGAAACTCTGTGTCCCGTAAAAGGAAGCTGTTTTCATAGTTGGACAGTGTCTTCTCTGTATTTTGGTAGGGAGGATGAACACAAGAATAAATTATCCACATACTGAATTAGAGTAGAGTGGAGTAGGAGTAGGAGTAGGAGTAGAGTAGAATTTGGAAATTCAATGTCATCTTAATCTGCCTTTAGTATTTGAGAAAAATAAGTAGAACTTTTAAAGTAGCCTTGGGGTAAGACTCTCCATGTGTATTGGCAATTTTCCCAAGTGAAAGCAAAAAGATACTGGCTATTTTGCTTTACAGGTGTGCTGAAAAATGCACTACAAAAATTAATAACAGATACATGGCTGGCAGTGACAGAAATATTAGACAGTAAGGTGTGGGGGTTAGGAACACCAAGGTGTCTAGGAATTATTATTTTATTTATAGCTCTTAGGTTTTGAACAAATCTCCAGCCTTTCCCATTTGGCTTTTTAACTAGGAGGATTGGTGTATTGCAAGGGGTGGTGCAGGGTATTATGAGTCCTTTGCCTAAAAAGCCCTAAATGATTGGTTTGATTCCTAGTAAGGCTTTAGGTCTAAGGGGATATTGCCTTACATTTGGCAGAGGTTTGGATTTATTTATTGTTATCTCTATGCGGACTGCTGACTTAATTCTCCCAGTATCTGTGGAAGAGCTTGTCCATAAGGAGTCTGGTACCTTAGATAAGAAAGGCTCTAATTCTTTCTGTCCAGAATCTTGATTAACTTTCACAAGCACAATATTACATGTGGGCTTTTGTAAGTCTTCTATGTCTCCCAAGTTGAGAATTATTTCTCCCTTCTATGAAAATGAGATGTGAGTATTATAGGTCTCTAGGAAATCCCATCCTAGTAGGCGTATGGAGGCACTATTTACTGTAAGAAAAACATAATGCCCCACCAGTTCTTCTAATTGAAATTAAAGGGGATTTGATTTAAAGGCTATAATAGGAGAGTCTGAAATCCGTACCATTTGGACTTTTTCTTTACTCCAAGGGAAAGGGTTTTGAAACAAGTTAGGGTTGAAGACTGACACTGTAGCATCGCTGTTGACAAGGGCTTCAGTATTTTCCTAATTTATGGATATTTCTACTTCTCCTAAAGCATTAGAATTTGGGGGAAAACCCTCTCTATTCTCTCAGAGGATCCCTATTCTTATTTTTGAGTTGTTCTGGTGCTTTCCTCTGGGGCCCTTTGCCACTTTTGTGCAAGCACCCATTTAAGTTTTTTGCATTCATTTTTAAAATCTCCTTTCTTTTTGCAATAGTGGCAAATTGCTTCCTCTTAGGGTCACTTATATCTTTGGGGACCATGGGATTCTTGCACACTCCCAGTTATGTTACTAAATTGTGTTAGTTGTAAACTCATAATTTTAGAGACTGTTTCCTTTTCTTTCTCAGTGATTGTTTGTGACAACTGGTTAGCTAGGGTATGTAGGTGGCTAGTGGGCAAGGAAGCCCAAGCCATATTATTCATCTTCATTAGAGTTGCTAACTCTTCATTTAAACCTTGAATGAACAAACTACCATTCTCAAAATTTTCAGGAGTTATTCCTGAAAATCGAATGTCTTTTCAAACCTGTTATAAAAGTCAGGCACGATTTCATTAGGGCATATTTTACATTGTTGCACCCTTGCCAATTTATAACCTTGGGGAGTATCTGTGGGGTACAGTTTCACAGAGGCGATTACAAAGCTCTCTGCATTTCTCTTCCAGTTGCACCTATTTTGTCAAAATCTTTTAAAGGCTCTTTCCAATCTGCTACTTTAAACCATTGTTCAGCTTTGTGTTTGGGCACCAGCAGCTCAATCAGCTGATACAGGTTAGAGAAACTTGGATCATAAGTCTTAAGGGTTAATTGGAATGCCTTAGCAAACCCAAAGAAATTTTCTGTCAGACTAGGAAATTCAGACACCAGAGACTTTAACTCTGATTTGGTCAAGGGAGTATATATGATGTCACGATCCCCTCTGCCTGTGGGGTTTACTCTAAAAGGAACAGCTACTATATTATTTTCTCCAGCTACTTTTGGTCCCCCTGTGACTCGAGGCAAGGGACTAGGGGAAGGAGGAGGAAAAATGAAATTGTCCGGACAAGGAAGTTCAGAGAACAGAAGGTTAGCAAGAGCAGAAGGGAGACAGTTTCTGGAGCCTTCCTGATTTTAGAAATGGCTTTTACTAATTTCTTTAATTCTGAGACAGTTTCACAATTTTTTTTTGTTAACTTCCTGGAGGGAGGCAAGCTCCCTCTTTTTGATGATTCTACGTGCCAGCTAAAGTACAATTTCCTTTCATTTTCTTTGATTCAGGAGCGTAAGTTTTCTAATCTAGCGTGCAAGAAAACCAACTTAGGGATATCAAAAGTTCCCCGTTTTGGAAACTTTACACCTAGGTTATCTTTAGTAAGATCTTCCCATTTACTCAAATACTTGCAAGTAAAAGTGCCATAGTTATTAAACATAAACCCAGCTGAGGTGCCCTTATGGGGCCGCTCCCCTTGCCTTTCCTGTTTTTTGGAGGGTTTATTTCCCACACTCTCTCTGTTGTTGTTTGTTTGTTTTAAGAGGAACTTACCCGGGGCCTAAGGTTTTTGTGTGGTGGATTGATATGTGCTGCTTGTGGGCAGGATTCCACTGTATGTCAACACTGAGTTGTTTCTACCCTCTTACGTGTCTCACTTTCTCTCTTCAGAAGTCTATTACCTCTGAGAGGGCTTAAAACACCAGGTGATCAGCCCTTACGTGCATTTCCTGAACAAGCCTTTTTAAATTAATATTTGTTGGAAAGTTTCCTATAGCACCACTGCACATTGCAGGGGGCCAAACGCCCTAGACTCTCCCACAAGGCCCCCGGTCACCCAAGGGCACCGTTCAGCTGGTGGGGAGCAAATTGCCCTTTCTCTTTGGAACTGAGGAATTCAGTCTCTCATTTACTTAGGAAAAATAACAGTTTAGTTCCTCACACAAAGTGCACACAGACAAGCCAATTGAGATTAATTTTGAGAGAGAAGGCAACTGATAAAGACCGTTTTGAATGTACCTCTGAAACTCAAGATTTTAAATAACTTCCTAGGAGGAAAGAGAGGAAAAAAACCAGCTAAGAATAAATCAAGGACCATCAACCAAAACAAGAGGTCTGGGACTCAGGAGAACTTACCAGTTCCACCAGAGAAGCAGCTCAAACTCACTGAGGCTCCAATGGGTCCCTACTGGTACCTTAGCTCTGGTTTTGGGCAACTCCTTCGGGGTTCTGAGTGTTTTCTGAGGCCCAACATTTGGCTCTGAATTATTGTCTCAAAAAGAGTCAAACTCTGTAAAATATTTGAAGAAATGTATTCCGAGCCAAATAAGAGTGATCATGGCCTATGACATAGCCCTGAGGAGGTCCTGAGAGAATGTGCCCAAGGTAGTCAGGGTACAGATTGGTTTTACGTATTTTCAGGAAGCATGAGACATCAATCTAATACATTTAAGAAATACACTGGTTTGGTTCAAAAAGGGTGGACAACTCAAACTGGGGGCTTCCAGGCTACAGATAAATTTAAACATTTTCTGGATGACAATTGAATTTATCAGAAGACCTGGGATTAATGAAATGGAAAGTTCAGGTTAAGATAAAGGATTATGGGGACCAAGTTTCATTGTGCAGAGGAATCTCTCAGCAGGCTGCAGAGAAAGAGAGCGGGTTGTAAGATGTTTCTTATTGGAACTAAAAGGGTGACTGGTTCTTAGTTGATTATCTCCTGTATCTGGAAAGGAAGGAAGAAAAACAAAAGGGGAAGGGGATTCTCCATAGAATATAGATTTTTTTTTCCCCTAAGAGACTTTGCAGGGCAGTTTCAAGTGAAGGCAAGGAAGTATACTTTGGGGTCAAATATTTTCTTGTCTCATAACATTATGCCAGAGTCAGATTGAAAAGCAAGTCACAATATACAGGGTCAAATAAAACCCATTTGATGAGAATCCATGGTTTGCAAGGCATGACTCCCCAGACCCCTTAGGTAGAAATTTGGGCAAGATAAAAAAAATCAGAGCTTAGTCCTCAAACAGTATTTGTTTTCAGCTCCTTGAGGAATCACCACACTGTCTTCCACAATGGTTGAATTAATTTACACTTCCACCCACAGTGTATAAGCATTCCTTTTTCTCCACAACCTTGCCAGCATCTATTTGGCCTTTTTAATAATAGCCATTTTTGACTGATGTGAGATGGTACTCACTGTGGTTTTAATTTGCATTTTTCTAATAATCAGTGATGTTGAATTTTTTATCATATGATTATTGGTCACATGTATGTCTTCTTTTGAAAAGTGTTTGTTCATGCCTTTTGCCCACTTTTTAATGAGGTTTTTCTCTTGTAAGTTTATTTGAATTCTTTATAGATGCTGGATATCAGACCTTTGTAGGATGCATAGTTCACAAAAATTTTCTCCCATTCTGTAGGTTGTCTGTTCACTCTGTTGATAGTTTCCTTTATTGTGCAGAAGCTCTTTAATTAGATCTCATTTGCAAATTTTTGCTTTTGTTGTGATTGCTTTTAATGACTTTGTCAGGAAATCTTTGCCTGTTCCTATGTCCAGAATGATATTTCCTACGTTGCCCTTCCAAGGTTTTTATAGTTCGGGGTTGTATGATTTCAATACTCTTTCTTTGCTGTTCTTCCTGCTCTTCCAATCATCTTATTATCCTTAACCAGTTCCAATAAAGCCCCTAAGTTGAAAGACCAAAACAAGAATCCAAAGCTGGTAAATATTCTAACTTTGCCTTCCATACTCCCAGACATCACTAAGACTTTATCAAGTAAATGCTCTTACTCTAGAAACAAACAAACAAACAAACAAACAAACAAAAATCCTTGCTTTGTCTTACCAACAGGTTCTATTTTTAGGGAACTAGCATCTAACAGTCTCTTATTTCATTTGTTTTCAGACTTAAGTGATCATTTTTAAGGTGGTTGTAGGGTTGGTAGTGGACACCAGGTTATCTGTAACTATTAGCACAGTCCAGCCTTGAGACATCTTTATTAATCTTTATCAAAGTCTGAAATAACCTTCTACTTGATTTCCACATGATCACTTCCTCACATCTCTTTATACAAATTCCTTGTAAGAAAAGGCTTTCCCCCCTCTATTCATACTATCTCTTTTCCCCAATTAATTATTGCTCATAGTCTTTATCACTATCTAAAATATTTAATTCCTGATTCCCACTATCTTAGTTGTCTATCGTTACAACAGACACAGATTGGATAATTTATAAAGGGTAGAAGCTCATTTGGCTTATGGTAATAGAGGTTGGGAAACTCAAGAGCATGGTGCCAGCAGCTGTCAAGGGTTATCCCCTGATGGTGAACAAGCACTCAAGACAGAGAAAATAGGGGCCAAACTTATGCTTTTATCGGGAATCCACTCCAGGGATAACTAACTCACTCCTGTGATAATGGCATTAATCCATTAATGAGAACAGACCCCTCATGACCTAGTATCCTTGTAAAGACCCACCTCTTAATAACATCACAATGATAAATTTCAATATGAATTTTGGAGAGGACATTCAAACCACAGCACTCAGCAATAGAATGCAGACCCTTAGAGAATAGAAACTTTATCTACTACTATAATTCTAGCATGCAGTATAGGGACTCATGTTAAGTAAAAGATTAATAAATATATAATAAGTTGACGCAAAATGAATTCTGTGGTAGGTGGGAAATAATGAAATGTGTACAACACAGAATTATTACTAAGTAGGTGAAAGAGGGAGATAGAAAATAATGTAACAGATCAAGAGAAAAATTTCTAAGGTTGATACGTTTTTAAGAATTGGAAATACATGCTCATGGAAAACAACCCATGAGGAAAACAAGAAGCAATTAATAGAGTAAGACAATTGAGTGCTGAAGTACATGGAATTTAGGATAGGGATGAAATATTTTGGTTCCAATAGGAGAAATAACTTTTCCATTTTCATCGATGGTCTAAGGAAATGATTGGAAAGCAAATGAATCATAAAAATGGTTCACCATGTAACATTTTTTAAAAAAATAAATAGGAGCTTTAGATATGTGGAGAAGATTCTATAAAGTTGAAAGTGAGGTTACTTGCTACAGTTAAATGCACCTAGTGGTAAGATAAGGATTAAAAAAGCAGATATTTTAAAATAGTAAATTTTATGAGCAGGAGAGAACTTACTAGGTATATTTTGGAAGATACTAGGAAGCATCGAGAAATCATTTGAGTTTTGAGACCATAAATTTTTAGTGTTGTATTAGTTTTCCTGTGTTACTCACCAGGAAAGATATAGGAATGAAGTAGAACAGTAGAGTGAAAGATAATAATTGCAGTTATGCTTATTTTTAAGAAAAAATAGCTCCGCAAAGCAACTTGATAAGAAGCCTGTCTTACTAGAATAATGCTAACTAAATTATTTAAATCTTATGTGCTACCTATAAGAATTCTAAGACTTTTAGCCATAGAACATTTTCACCATAAGGATCCTATAAAATTTTTGTTGGGTCTAAATTTCAATGCTTTTTTTAACTTTTGCAATTAGAATATTAGTAAATTTAACATTATTTATTAAAAGAAAACTGAGAAGGCTTGAAACTTCAAGGTATTTAAGAAATTCTGCTTCAACTTCAAAATAGTTCAAGAACAAAATTTTTCAGTTAAGATCATTAACAAAATCAGATAATTTTCTAAAGTCATATTTAAATCATTCTCATTCTATTCATGTCCTTCCAAAGACTAAAATTTACAATTATGAAGAAACAAATATGCTCCTTCAGCAGGAGTTCAGCATAAGGTTAAATTTAAATGTACTAACACACACCTTTATTTATTAAAGAAAATATTCTTCAGAAAGAAAATTTAAGAAATACATGAGTCATTATGAAAGTTAAATGTGTGTGGAAGGTCTACATAAATGATCTTATTATCAGATTGCTTTGGTTTCTAAGATATTCTTCTTAGCCAGTTTAATTCATCATACTTGAAGAGGAATTTTAAAATTAGGTGTTTAGCTACAATTGTGATTCATTCTACCTACACGCTCTTTTATAAGACTTGCAGTTTAACTTTTTACTTCATTAGTATATAAATTCTTAGAAGAAGAACAAGGTTCTCTTCGTATTTATATCATCAGTGCCTAACATATGACTAGCACATTCAGGCATTCAGTAAATGTTTTGACTTAGGAGTTGGATTAAGGAAAGAAAATTACAAGGATTGAACTGTGGCAGAAAAACTTTCTAATAAAGATGCACATCATATTCGAGGCATAGCACCCATCAGTTTTTACTTACTAGAATGAGAAAGGGTTGAAACATTTATGAGAGCAATCATAAAATAAATTGTAAACTATATTAGTTATCAACAAACCATTCAGAGTTGTTTATGGAGAAAGTGCTACTGTTATTGTAGCAAAATTGAGCAATTATCATTCCCAAGGAGAAAAATGTGACATCTCATTGTCACAAGCAGCTGTAACACAAAAAACTGTGTTCTAATAAAGGTAACTTAAATATGTACATGAATTGACACATGGAAATTTTAATTATAAAAGTGACAGATCAGAAAAGACATTTTTAAATTTGTTTTATTCACATATATACACACACAGTTTAACATATAAATTAGAAATTGTTATGTATCAATTAGCTTTTCTTGTAAAAATGATTGATTAGTTATTTTTGGTTTCATAGCAATAATAAATCATTTTTAAATTGTAAGCTTGGTCAAGCCTGTAATCCCAGCACTTTGGGAGGCCGAGACGGGCGGATCACAAGGTCAGGAGATCGAGACCATCCTGGCTAACCCGGTGAAACCCCGTCTCTACTAAAAAATACAAAAAAAACTAGCCGGGCGAGGTGGCGGGCGCCTGTAGTCCCAGCTACTCGGGAGGCTGAGGCAGGAGAATGGCGTGAACCCGGGAGGCGGAGCTTGCAGTGAGCTGAGATCCCGCCACTGCACTCCAGCCTGGGCGGCAGAGCTAGACTCTGTCTCAAAAAAAAAAAAAAAAAAAAAAAGTTGTAAGCTTGGTAACCTCAGAAATTAATGGAGGCACCTTATATTTGTAAATGTGACAACAGCAGGCTAATTGTTCTACTGAACACAGAAAATATTTTGCCATTGCAGAAATATTATTAAGAAACATGTATTGGGCATGATCATTTGAAGTGCCACATAGAATTATGAATGTTGTTTAATATATCTTACACAGAGATATGTAGATGTAAAAAACTTATGTTTTGAGGTACAAATGGATTTGAGTTTATATTATTAAGCAGACTAATTTTTCTATCAAAATAACTCCCACTAAGTCTTTTTTTGTTGTTTTGTTTTGTTTTGTTTTGTTTTTTTTTGGTTATTTGCTATTTTTTTTTAATTTTTTTTATTATTATTATACTTTTAGTTCCAGGGTACATGTGCATAACGTGCAGGTTTGTTACATATGTATACTTGTGCCATGTTGGTGTGCTGCACCCATCAACTCATCAGCACCCATCAACTCATCATTTACATCAGGTATAACTCCCAATGCAATCCCTCCCCCCTCCCCCCTCCCCATGATAGGCCCCGGTGTGTGATGTTCCCCTTCCCGAGTCCAAGTGATCTCATTGTTCAGTTCCCACCTATGAGTGAGAACATGAGGTGTTTGGTTTTCTGTTCTTGTGATAGTTTGCTAAGAATGATGGTTTCCAACTGCATCCATGTCCCTACAAAGGACACAAACTCATCCTTTTTTATGGCTGCATAGTATTCCATGGTGTATATGTGCCACATTTTCTTAATCCACTCTGCCACTGATGGACATTTGGGTTGATTCCAAGTCTTTGCTATTGTGAATAGTGCTGCAATAAACACATGTGTGCACGTGTCTTTATAGCAGCATAATTTATAATCCTTTGGGTATATACCCAGTAATGGGATGGCTGGGTCATATGGTACATCTAGTTCTAGATCCTTGAGGAATCGCCATACTGTTTTCCATAATGGTTGAACTAGTTTACAATCCCACCAACAGTGTAAAAGTGTTCCTATTTCTCCACATCCTCTCCAGCACCTGTTGTTTCCTGACTTTTTAATGATTGCCATTCTAACTGGTGTGAGATGGTATCTCATTGTGGTTTTGATTTGCATTTCTCTGATGGCCAGTGGTGATGAGCATTTTTTCATGTGTCTGTTGGCTGTATGAATGTCTTCTTTTGAGAAATGTCTGTTCATATCCTTTGCCCACTTTTTGATGGGGTTGTTTGTTTTTTTCTTGTAAATTTGTTTGAGTTCTTTGTAGGTTCTGGATATTAGCCCTTTGTCAGATGAGTAGATTGCAAAAATTTTCTCCCATTCTGTAGGTTGCCTGTTCACTCTGATGGTAGTTTCTTTTGCTGTGCAGAAGCTCTTTAGTTTAATGAGATCCCATTTGTCAATTTTGGCTTTTGCTGCCGTTGCTTTTGGTGTTTTAGACATGAAGTCCTTGCCCATACCTATGTCCTGAATGGTATTACCTAGGTTTTCTTCTAGGATTTTTATGGTATTAGGTCTAACATTTAAGTCTCTAATCCATCTTGAATTAATTTTCGTATAAGGAGTAAGGAAAGGATCCAGTTTCAGCTTTCTACTTATGGCTAGCCAATTTTCCCAGCACCATTTATTAAATAGGGAATCCTTTCCCCATTTCTTGTTTCTCTCAGGTTTGTCAAAGATCAGATGGCTGTAGATGTGTGGTATTATTTCTGAGGACTCTGTTCTGTTCCATTGGTCTATATCTCTGTTTTGGTACCAGTACCATGCTGTTTTGGTTACTGTAGCCTTGTAGTATAGTTTGAAGGAAGTAAGGCTGGTTCAACATTCGCAAATCAATAAACGTAATCCAGCATATAAACAGAACCAAAGACAAGAACCACATGATTATCTCAATAGATGCAGAAAAGGCTTTTGACAAAATTCAACAGCCCTTCATGCTAAAAATGCTCAATAAATTCGGTATTGATGGAACGTACCTCAAAATAATAAGAGCTATTTATGACAAACCCACAGCCAATATCATACTGAATGGGCAAAAACTGGAAAAATTCCCTTTGAAAACTGGCACAAGACAGGGATGCCCTCTCTCACCACTCCTATTCAACATAGTGTTGGAAGTTCTGGCTAGGGCAATCAGGCAAGAGAAAGAAATCAAGGGTATTCAGTTAGGAAAAGAAGAAGTCAAATTGTCCCTCTTTGCAGATGACATGATTGTATATTTAGAAAACCCCATCGTCTCAGCCCAAAATCTCCTTAAGCTGATAAGCAACTTCAGCAAAGTCTCAGGATACAAAATTAATGTGCAAAAATCACAAGCATTCTTATACGCCAGTAACAGAAAACAAAGAGCCAAATCATGAATGAACTTCCATTCACAATTGCTTCAAAGCGAATAAAATACCTAGGAATCCAGCTTACAAGGGATGTGAAGGACCTCTTCAAGGAGACTACAAACAACTGCTCAGTGAAATAAAAGAGGACACAAACAAATGGAAGAACATTCCATGCTCATGGATAGGAAGAATCAATATCGTGAAAATGGCCATACTGCCCAAGGTTATTTATAGATTCAATGCCATCCCCATCAAGCTACCAACGAGTTTCTTCACAGAATTGGAAAAAACTGCTTTAAAGTTCATATGGAACCAAAAAAGAGCCCGCATCGCCAAGACAATCCTAAGTCAAAAGAACAAAGCTGGAGGCATCACGCTACCTGACTTCAAACTGCCAGTAAGTCTTAAGGAAACTGTCTATTTTTCAAGTAAAAGCTTTGTAAGTTTTAGCTATTTTCTAATCTCTTTCATAAGCTTTACTCTCCGCTATCCTATTATCAGGTTTGGAACCTCAGATAGGATAGAAGTTCATGTAACTGAGGAGATTCATGAGATGAGACATGCATTGACATTAAAACTAGTTTGACTTAATGTGCAGCAATAATATTTCCAAATTGTGCAGCAAACCACTGGAAAGAAAAGTAATTTATTTTTTCAATAATCTGTATTAGGTCAAGTCTCATCACTTTTCAAGATTGTTTTGCTAAATTTGAAAGGCTTATATACAAGTGAAAAGTATGGTTAAAACTAAATGAACGAGACAATATATGTAGAAAATGGAATTCTGCATAAAAATTAGAATAATGTAAATATTGCAAAATTGAAAATGGAAAGCTTTCATATATTTGTATGTTTCTAAAAGACACTGTAGAGACATGTTCTTCACAGGCAGGCTATGTGCCTTACACATGGTAGAATATATCATGATAGAAATATCTGATAGTTACATACTTTTTCTATTTTTCAAATGATTTCATACTCCACAGTATTAGTAGCTTTTGATTACCTTGAAAAATATAACACTTTCTAATCGCTAATATTTCTGATTTTAAAAATGAATTAGGTTGTTAAAAATTTAGCTCTGGCTGAAAAACATAAACCTAAATCAAAGTTATGGAGTCTCTCAGCTTTTAAAATATAGACTTTATGTTTTAGAGCAGTTTAGGTTCATAGCAAAATTGAGTGTAAAGTTCAGGGAGCTCCCATATACCTCTTCACCTCCCTATGCACAGCTTTCTCCACCATCACTATCCTGCCCCAGAGTGGTAATTTATTAAAACTGATGAAACTACGTTGACAAATCATCACCCCAAGTCCAGAGTTTACATTAGGATTCACTTTTGGTGTTGTGCATCCCACTGGTTTTGAAACATGTGTAATGACATATATCCAACATTACAGTATAATACAGTAATTCACTGTCTCAAAATAATAATTCACTACCTCAAAAATCCCCTGCACCCCACCTATTCATCTCTCCCCTTTCTCCCAGCTCCTGGAAACCATTGATCATTTTACTATTTCCAAAGTTTAGCTCTTTTCAGACTGGTATATATTTGGAATCATACAAAGTTTTGCCCTTTCCAGAATGCTATATATTTGGAATCATACAGCACATAGCCTTTTCATATTTGCTCATACACTTAGTAATATACATTTAAGTTTCCTCATGTTTCTGACCTGATAGCTCATTTTAAAAATTTCTGAATAATATTCCATTGTATGGATATAACATTATTTAACCATTCACCTACTGAAGGAGATCTTGATTGTGTCTAGTTTTGGCAATTATTGATAAAAAGCTGCAATAAACATCCATGAGCAGGATTTTGTGTGAATGTAAGTTTTCAACTCTTTGGCATAAATACCAAAATGACGTTTGCTGGACTGTACAGTAAGAGCATGTTTACTTGTGTAAGAAGCTGCTAAACTGCCTTCCTGAGTGGCTATAACGTTTTGCATTCCCACCATCAGTGAGTGGGAGTTCCTGTTGCTCCAGGGTCTTCCACTTTTAAGTTAGGAAACCTATCAAAATTTACTGAATATACAAGTATATTAATTTTACATTTTTTACTTTTATGTTTTTTTCAGCACTCTAATATGTACACATTGAAATTTTCAATGAAGGGACACTATTACAACATACTAGATTAATAAATATTAAGAAATTGATGTAATGCACCAACATAGCTGAATTAGGTGTGGCGGGGGTGGTGGAAATGAGAAAAAGTTTCACAAAGGAAGCCATACAACTTATCTTATTACACCAGCTATATGCTATCATGTTCTGAGCTCTTTAGTAGACTGAGAACAGTGTTTCCCAGAGATAAATCACCATCCTTTGATACTTTTCTGTATATGTACACTAAAGAAAACTTCACAGCAAATATGAACACAGCAACATCACATTTTATATCTCATATGCCAATTATAATTTGCTTTGAAAGTGAAATAGAACCGTATCTCAGTTACTCCACTTTTTCCCCCCTCAACAGAGAATGCTTGCCTTTGGATTCAGTACTATCTCTCTGTCACTTAGTCACACACTTATTAAATGCATGTCATTCCAGATATTTTCTTAATTGCCCTAGTAGGTAATTAACTATTTATTAATAATATATCTACTTTAATCCTCACACCACTGTAGAATGGTATAATTATTAAAATTATATACATGATGAAACTGAAGTGTGCCAAAAAATAAAAATACACATACACATCATGCTGTCTGAAAAAAAATACTGTTAAAAGTAGTTTGGTGGTTAAAGGAAGAATAGGCAGGTATAGAGGTAATGCAGCATATATTAAAAGAAATTAAAGATGAATGTGAATTCAGAGTAAGAATTCTGAAATTCAGAAGCCAACCTTATGTGATTGTTGTGAGAATAAATTGGAATACTTGAGTGTTAAATGATTAATATAGTTAATTGAACCAAAGTGTTTATTTTGGTTATTACTATTGTTATTTTTTTCATCTATTCACTCAGCAAACATTGAGTGGATTCTGTATTTGAGATATTGTATGATTTCTGAACTTTAGGTGTGAGTATCACTGTCACAATGCTTTAAGCAATGCTTAGAGTTTGAGAAG